>NC_051862.1:105643781-105857847 GCF_015732765.1 Culex quinquefasciatus | reverse complement strand
GAACAAAACCGTCGTAATTTTTATATATATAGATATATATATATATATATATATATATATATATATATATATATATATATATATATATATATATATATATATATATATATATATATATATATATATATATATATATATATATATATATATATATATATATATATATATATATATATATATATATATATATATATATATATATATATATATATATATATATATATATATATATATATATATATATATATATATATATATATATATATATATATATATATATATATATATATATATATATATATCTATATATATATCTATATATATATACATATATATATATATATATATATATATATATATATATATATATATATATATATATATATATATATATATATATATATATATATATATATATATATATATATATATATATATATATATATATATATATATATATATAAAAATTACGACGGTTTTGTTCGAACGCGAATCATTTCAATACGGAGGGTCGGATCGGGGTGCTCTTTGTTGCGTTGGGTTCGTATAAGCCCAAGGAAGGTTCTTACGCCAAAAAGTATTAACTTTGGCCACTCTGGAACCGATTCCGGAAGGTCTGCAGATTGCATGGGAAAAGTTACGTAAAATCAAATTTTGATCACAGGAGGCTGAATTAGCAAACAAACTTAAAAATCGAAAAATCTCGTAAAAGTAGAGTGTTTTTTTCTTTCAGTGTATTTTTTTCGGAAAGCCCGTTAAATTTACTACAAGTTTGTCTTTGACCACTTTTTGATACGATGCAACGGCTTCGAGATACAGAAATTTTTAAATTCCGAATTACAAAAATATTTAAAACACTTACGCCCTTCTCAAATGTCATTATCGAGTGGAACTGGCTCCATATACACAAAAATGGCTTATATAAGCGTAGGATAACATGTCTACAAAGTTTCATTGAAATCGGAGAGGGTCGGGTACAACCGATTCCCTATTTGGCATGGAATTGCTCTTTATTGCTTATTTAACTCGTATTTAACTCAGCATGTGGGACTAAAAAGCATCTCTCATACATTTTCCGAAGTATTCTGTACAACCTCTTCAAAACTACAACAAAACTAAAATTGTTACTTGGGTTTAGCTGTATCCAGTTGAAAGTTGGCCTCTCGAAAGCCATCAACAAATAATTAAACCTTACCTTCTTTCATGATGAACTCTTTCCCTTCCCAGAGCTGTCGTTTATTCACCAGCGAGCGAGGCCATTATGCGCGAACTGCAGCAAGAGTTTGTGTTAATCACATGGCTTTTTACCTCTTCGCGGCGGTTGCTACCCGGGACCAGCAAGGAGCGGCGGCAGCGAATGGCGGAAATTACCACCATCAACCCCAGCAAAATCTCCACTGAACGTACCTTCGATGCAACCTCCAGCGCCTCCCGTGGACAAGCCAAAAAACGGTCGCAAGAAGGAAAAAGATCCACAAGAACTGCTGCAACAGCAAACCGCACTTCAACAGGGCCATCAACCCCAGCAACAGCAACCCAACCCGGCCCATCAAGGATTCCAGTCGTATTCGGGCATGAAGTCGTGAAAACTATCTGAAAGAGTTCCGAACCAACTCCACAAACGCTTACCCTTACCTGCCATTTAGTCACAGAGGGCTAGCGGCTTCCAATGGGGCAGTCGGTTCAGCTGCTTCCGCCGCTGGTTGGTCAACCCGGCAGCGTCCAATTCGGCTGCTGCCGTCCCAATTGCCCTTTCACCCTACAACCAGTTTCTGTCCCATCCATCTTCCCGCTCGTCCCCGTACCATTTTTGAACCAGCTCGATCAACTGCACCAACGGCCTGGGCTCTCGGAATGCACAAGACGCCGTACTACACGATGAACCGATCGCAGTGAATTTAACAGCAGCAGGACGTTGCCACGCTTGGTAAGAGCGGTGGTGACAGCATGGCCTTGGCGACGACAACGACCACAGCAGATGAATCCAACAGTGAACAACCACCTCCTCCGACGAGGGAGTTCACTGGTGGTGTCGGCGGCGTGGGCGTAGGTTTCGTTACTCGTGACGCGGAACGGACCAGTTGTTTGGGGCGCTCTGCAGAACCGTCACGAGAGCTACTAAGGGGGGAGGCGGGCAACGGTGAGAGCAAACCGATCAGGCCAATTAAAAGTGTGTACTTAGTGTAAAATTTGTAATGCTAGGTTTTGAAACGTTTTTTTTTTGTTTAGCCTTTAAAATATCAACACATTATAATTTTCATCTTACTGAAAAATAACTGTATGAAATGCGAACTCAATAAAACTGCAATCTTCTCGTCCCAGAGCGGGAACTTGTAGGCGTACGTGATCTTCTCGTTGATGCCGATCGGCTGCTTCGAGAAGATCACAATCTTTTTTTTCCGACTCGGTCATGATGACATTGGCGTAGCAGTTGGGCTGTGGAAGGGAAGAGCATTGAAAAGGATTAAAAAGGATTGGTCGCGTCGATGATGGTCTACATGTCGATCCGGAACAGGTACGAGCTGTCGATGCCGATCGCTTCTACTTGGTCTTGCGCAGTTCCGTCACCAACGGGCGCACTATCTGGCCCACGTACTCGACGGCCATATCGTCGGCAGCGATCGGTTCCATCGCAAAAAGGCCCTAGTCGTGGTTTGCCGATTTGGCAAACTTGAGCTGTTTTTTGCAGAACTTGAGCAGCTTGGACTCGGCGCTGGCGCCGAACATCGTCAACAGGCGGCGATCGGGCTTCCCGCGAAAGATCCTGCATCTTGGTGACGGCCTTTACAGTTTCGATGTTCTTCAGGTGGTTCTCGGCTGCCGTAAAGCGCAGATGGAGGTACTTGTATTTGGCTTTTTCTCACGGGTCTACGTTGTAGAAGCCTTGCATTCGCGCCGACCCCGTCGAGTACTGCTTGATGTCCCAAACGGTTTCCTTGTCATTTTTGCGCTTTTTCGGTCACTGTGGCAGGAAACCTCGATACGTTGTGCAGTTGCGTATGGCCAGTAATTGTGGCGAATGTACTGATTGTCTTCGGCGTCAATCCCGCGCGTTAGGGAATTGTACAGGATGGACATCTGTGTCCTCGACCCTTGATTGTCGAGCAGTTCGACGACGGCCAGCGGGTCTTCTAAGAAGATATGATGCGATCAGACACCGGCACCTGTTGTACTCAGGAACGCCCAGACTGCTGTACAGGTAAACCAGGCAGCAAGCACCGTGTTGTGGATGAAGCGGGCCTGGATGAGGTTCAAGGTGACCTGCGGGAAGGAAACTAATTAGGTTTTCTAAACCTCATCCTATTATTATGAATCTCTAACTGAAAGCATACGCCAACATCCCGGAAATTAAGTACTCTTTCATAATCGAAGACTTCCAGCACTTGCCTCCTGATTTTCTCAGCGCGCCCTTTTCTCATCGATTCTGCACAACACTTTCTAAATGTAATCCCAACTTACTCAGTAAACCTTCTCAAAATCCACCGGAACCGACTCCAACACCAATTATTGCACGGGACCTTTTACGGACACGCACAGAAATATTCCGATTTCGAGATCTTTTTTCAATGAAAACATAAACATTACGTTTGTTTTGTTTTACGAATTAATGTTTGACAGCTTGTACACTGTAGAGTGAACTTAACGATTTTGAATTCTAAAATTCTAAAATTCTAAAATTCTAAAATTCTAAAATTCTAAAATTCTAAAATTCTAAAATTCTAAAATTCTAAAATTCTAAAATTCTAAAATTCTAAAATTCTAAAATTCTAAAATTCTAAAATTCTAAAATTCTAAAATTTAAAATTTAAAATTCTAAAATTTAAAATTCTAAAATTCTAAAATTTAAAATTTAAAATCTAAAATTTAAAATTTAAAATTCTAAAATTCTAAAATTCTAAAATTTAAAATTTAAAATTTAAAATTTAAAATTTAAAATTTAAAATTTAAAATTCTAAAATTTAAAATTTAAAATTCTAAAATTCTAAAATTTAAAATTTAAAATTTAAAATTTATTAAAATTTAAAATTTAAAATTTAAAATTCTAAAATTTAAAATTTAAAATTTAAAATTCTAAAATTTAAAATTCTAAAATTCTAAAATTTAAAATTTAAAATTCTAAAATTTAAAATTTAAAATTTAAAATTTAAAATTCTAAAATTTAAAATTTAAAATTTAAAATTTAAAATCTAAAATTTAAAATTCTAAAATTTAAAATTTAAAATTTAAAATTTAAAATTCTAAAATTTAAAATTCTAAAATTTAAAATTTAAAATTTAAAATTCTAAAATTTAAAATTTAAAATTTAAAATTTAAAATTTAAAATTTAAAATTTAAAATTTAAAATTCTAAAATTTAAAATTTAAAATTTAAAATTTAAAATTCTAAAATTTAAAATTTAAAATTTAAAATTTAAAATTTAAAATTCTAAAATTTAAAATTCTAAAATTTAAAATTCTAAAATTTAAAATTTAAAATTTAAAATTTAAAATTCTAAAATTCTAAAATTTAAAATTTAAAATTTAAAATTCTAAAATTTAAAATTTAAAATTCTAAAATTCTAAAATTCTAAAATTCTAAAATTCTAAAATTTAAAATTTAAAATTCTAAAATTCTAAAATTCTAAAATTTAAAATCTTAAAATTTAAAATTTAAAATTTAAAATTTAAAATTTAAAATTTAAAATTTAAAATTTAAAATTTAAAATTTAAAATTTAAAATTTAAAATTCTAAAATTTAAAATTTAAAATTCTAAAATTCTAAAATTCTAAAATTCTAAAATTCTAAAATTCTAAAATTTTAAAATTTAAAATTCTAAAATTTAAAATTTAAAATTTAAAATTTAAAATTTAAAATTCTAAAATTCTAAAATTCTAAAATTCTAAAATTTAAAATTCTAAAATTTAAAATTTAAAATTTAAAATTTAAAATTCTAAAATTCTAAAATTCTAAAATTTAAAATTCTAAAATTTAAAATTTAAAATTCTAAAATTTAAAATTCTAAAATTTAAAATTTAAAATTTAAAATTCTAAAATTCTAAAATTTAAAATTTAAAATTCTAAAATTCTAAAATTTAAAATTTAAAATTTAAAATTTAAAATTCTAAAATTTAAAATTTAAAATTTAAAATTTAAAATTTTAAAATTCTAAAATTTAAAATTCTAAAATTTAAAATTTAAAATCTAAAATTCTAAAATTTAAAATTCTAAAATTCTAAAATTTAAAATTCTAAAATTTAAAATTCTAAAATTTAAAATTTAAAATTTAAAATTCTAAAATTTAAAATTTAAAATTTAAAATTCTAAAATTTAAAATTCTAAAATTCTAAAATTTAAAATTTAAAATTCTAAAATTCTAAAATTTAAAATTTAAAATTTAAAATTTAAAATTTAAAAAATTTAAAATTTAAAATTCTAAAATTTAAAATTTAAAATTTAAAATTTAAAATTTAAAATTTAAAATTTAAAATTCTAAAATTTAAAATTCTAAAATTCTAAAATTTAAAATTTAAAATTTAAAATTTAAAATTCTAAAATTCTAAAATTCTAAAATTCTAAAATTCTAAAATTTAAAATTCTAAAATTTAAAATTTAAAATTCTAAAATTCTAAAATTCTAAAATTTAAAATTCTAAAATTCTAAAATTTAAAATTTAAAATTCTAAAATTTAAAATTCTAAAATTCTAAAATTTAAAATTTAAAATTTAAAATTTAAAATTTAAAATTTAAAATTCTAAAATTCTAAAATTCTAAAATTTAAAATTTAAAATTTAAAATTCTAAAATTCTAAAATTTAAAATTTAAAATTTAAAATTCTAAAATTCTAAAATTTAAAATTCTAAAATTTAAAATTCTAAAATTCTAAAATTCTAAAATTCTAAAATTCTAAAATTTAAAATTTAAAATTCTAAAATTTAAAATTTAAAATTTAAAATTTAAAATTCTAAAATTCTAAAATTCTAAAATTTAAAATTCTAAAATTTAAAATTTAAAATTTAAAATTCTAAAATTCTAAAATTTAAAATTTAAAATTTAAAATTCTAAAATTTAAAATTTAAAATTCTAAAATTCTAAAATTTAAAATTTAAAATTTAAAATTTAAAATTTAAAATTCTAAAATTTAAAATTCTAAAATTCTAAAATTTAAAATTCTAAAATTCTAAAATTCTAAAATTTAAAATTCTAAAATTTAAAATTTAAAATTTAAAATTCTAAAATTCTAAAATTTAAAATTTAAAATTTAAAATTTAAAATTTAAAATTCTAAAATTTAAAATTTAAAATTTAAAATTCTAAAATTTAAAATTCTAAAATTTAAAATTCTAAAATTTAAAATTCTAAAATTCTAAAATTCTAAAATTTAAAATTTAAAATTCTAAAATTTAAAATTCTAAAATTCTAAAATTCTAAAATTCTAAAATTTAAAATTTAAAATTTAAAATTTAAAATTCTAAAATTTAAAATTCTAAAATTCTAAAATTCTAAAATTCTAAAATTTAAAATTCTAAAATTTAAAATTTAAAATTCTAAAATTCTAAAATCTAAAATTCTAAAATTCTAAAATTCTAAAATTCTAAAATTCTAAAATTCTAAAATTCTAAAATTTAAAATTCTAAAATTTAAAATTCTAAAATTTAAAATTCTAAAATTCTAAAATTCTAAAATTCTAAAATTCTAAAATTCTAAAATTTAAAATTCTAAAATTTAAAATTCTAAAATTCTAAAATTCTAAAATTCTAAAATTCTAAAATTTATATATATATATATATATATATATATATATATATATATATATATATATATATATATATATATATATATATATATATATATATATATATATATATATATATATATATATATATATATATATATATATATATATATATATATATATATATATATATATATATATATATATATATATATATATATATATATATATATATATATATATATATATATATATATATATATATATATATATATATATATATACACACTCAAATTCGATTTTTGACTTCGGCAGAATTTTCTGCCGAAAGTGTTCGGCAGAATGATTTTCTGCCGAAATCTCGGTAGAATTATAAAAGATGCCGAATTTGTCAGCTATTTCAACCGATACTTCGGCAAAATGAAAATAAATGCCGAAGTTCGTCACATTATTTTGACGAACATCTCAGCTAAACAAAACCTGCCGAGCTCGGCAAAATCCAGCTGTCAAACGCGTGGAAGTGCCGAAATGTTCGGATAAATTTTTGGGTAGCCATATTTGTTTAAGTTTTAAGTGCAGGTTCCGTGGAAATTCTGGATTCTGGAACATGTCTAACTGGACGCAGGCCGTTCTTGATGCACGAAATGAAGGATTAATAATAAGCTCGGTGAGTAATTAGAAAACGAAATTTGTGTTTTTGTGTGCAGTTTTTGTGTTCAATTTAGTATTATTTAATATATCTTTACAGTGCAAAAAGGAAATTACTGCATGTGATATCCACAGCTACTTGTGGCAGCTAAGGAATTTGTGGAAGGAGACTGCTGTCTTGTTTGGATGGAACTGTTGATCCCGGATGACGAAATTTGCGAAAATTGTATTCTATTGATGTAAAGCTCCTCTGCTGCCAAACACAACTGTAACAAAACCTTTCGTCAGCTCACGTAAATAACCACTAGTGTACTGCACAAACAGTTATTGAACGTGATAACAAAAACGAAAAATAAAAATGTCAAAAGCATCTTTTATTGCATCTTTTTTGGTTTTTCGAAAGAATTTAATTTAAATGACGAAAATCTCGGTTGGTTTTGTTTTAAAATTGCCGAGATTTTCAGTTAAATTAATGTTTACCTATGCCGAGATCTTCGGCAGAAAAACGGACGCTGTCAAAATTCGGTTTGCCGAGACTTCGGCAAAATAATTTTCTGCCGAACTCTCTGCCGAGCGCTCAGTTGTTCTGATTTCGGCAGAATTCTGCCGAAGTTCGGCATAAAAATCTGAGTGTATATATATATATATATATATATATATATATATATATATATATATATATATATATACAGCAGTTCCATATGAAAGTTAAAGAAAAAAAATAAAAGTGCTTCGATTTGGCTCAAAATTTTTCTGGGGGTTCCTTGGCCAAAATAATTAGACCCGTATTTTTTTGTTTGGTCATTAGGGTGGCCTACGTCGTGTTAGGGTGGTCCGAAAAATGGCCATTTTCGTCGATTTTCACAAAAACCACTTTTTTCAAAAAATCATAACTTCGCTCCATTTCAACCGATTTTAGCTGTCTAGGGCGCAAATGAAAGATGATAAGTTGGACTTTCAAGAAAAATAATGTGGAGTTTCAAAATCTAGCCTAACATTTGAAAAGTCTTATGAAAACATCAAATGCCGTTTTGACGGTGTCTGGACCAAAGAGCCTATATCTGAAAATATTTTTAACGGATTCCTCGGACAATTTTACATAACATATCAAAAATTGGGCGAGGTTCATTAACAGGATTCAGAGATATGATTTTTTGAAAATAAAATCCGGGTTTTTCGACGCGCCGCGCGCGAAAACGAGAAATTGGCGAAATCGGCAAAAAATCAACTTTTTTCACTAAAACTGCGATAACTAGAAAATTTCAGCGATGACCTATAGATGTTAGGGTACCAAAATTTTCGCAATTGAAATACGCAACTGTTATGGTACCAATAGTTGCGTCTTTCAGTTACAAAAATTTTGATACCCAAACATCTATAGGTCATCGCTGAAATTTTAAAGTTATCGCAGTTTTAGTGGAAAAAGTTGATTTTTTGCCGATTTCGTCATTTTCCCGTTTTTGCGCGTGGCGCGTCGAAAAACGCAGTTTTTTTTTTCAAAAAATCATATCTCGGAAACGTACGGTTCGACATCGCCAATTTTTTGATATGTTATGTGAAATTTTCCGAGGAATCCGATAAAAATATTTTCAGACATAGGCTCTTTGGTCCAGACACGGTCAAAACGCCATTTTAAGTTTTCATACGACTTTTTCAATAGTTAAGCTAGATTTTTGGGACTTTTTACTATTTTTCCCAAATAGCCAAACTCATCACTTTTCTTTTGCGTCTACTTACTTTACTTTTTACTTACTTTTACTGCTCGTACAACCTCCGGGTCATGAGCTGTCTCCAGATGCGCTGCCACTGGACTCGGTCCTGGGCTGCTACTCTCCAATTTCGCTGCGGAACTCCCACACTTTCCAGATCTTCCTCCACTTGGTTCAACCACCTTGCACGTTGCGCCCCCCTCCGCCGCGTTCCAACCGGCTCCGAATTAAACACCAACTTCACCGGATTGATAGTCTGGTTCGGTTGGCGCGCATCCAGCGCGTCCGGCATTCTTGCGACGTGTCCGGCCCACCGGATTCGGCCTGCCTTGGCGACCTTCCGAATACTTGGCTTGCCGTAGAGTTGCGCCAGCTCGTGGTTCATCCTTCTCCTCCATACAGTGTTCTCACGCACGCCGCCAAAGATCGTCCTAAGCACTCGCCGTTCGAAAACTTCAAGCGCTTGCAGGTCCTCCTCGAGCATCGTCCACGTCTCGTGCCCGTAGAGGACGACGGGTCTTATCAGCGTTTCATACATGGTACACTTTGTACGCCGGGAAAGGTGACCAGACCGTAAGGTCTTGTGGAGTCCGTAGTAGGCACGACTACCGGTGATGATGCGCCTCCGAATTTCTCTGCTGCAGTTGTTGTCCGACGTCACCAACGATCCGAGGTACACAAACTCATCCACAACCTCGAACTCGTCACCGTCGATCGTCACGCTCGGTCCTATGCGAGTCCTAAGGGACTCGGTTCCTCCTGCCAGCAGATATTTCGTCTTCGCCACATTCACCTTCAATCCAACCTTATCCGCTTCCCGCTTCAATTCGGTGTACCGCCTGGCCACATCCTCGAACGTTCTGCCGACAATGTCCATGTCGTCGGCGTAGCAGATGAACTGGTTGGACCGGTTGATGATCGTGCCCCGCATGTTGAAGCCCGCCCGCCTCATAACACCTTCAAGCCCAATGTTGAAACAGAGGCCGGAGATACCGTCGCCTTGTCGCAGTCCCTTGCGCGATTCGATCGGGTCGGACATCGCTCCCGAAATCTTCACGCTGCACCGTGCCCCGTCCATCGTCGATTTCACCAGTCTGATCAGCTTCCCGGGAAAGCCGTTCTCGTACATGATCTTCCATAGCTCTTCGCGATCGACCGAGTCGTACGCGGCTTTGAAATCGATGAACAGGTGGTGCGTCGGGATCTGGTACTCGCGACATTTTTGGAGGATTTGGCGTAGCAAAAGATTTGGTCCGTCGTCGATTTCCCTCCACGAAACCGGCTTGGTACGTCCCAACGAAATCCTTTGCTCGCTCCGACAGACGACAGAAGATGATCTGAGACAGCACTTTGTAGGCCGCGTTGAGAATAGTGATGGCTCGATAGTTCTCACATTCCAACTTGTCCCCCTTCTTGTAGATCGGGCATATTACTCCCTCTTTCCACTCCTCCGGTAGCTGTTCTGTGTCCCAGACCTTGACTATCAGCCGGTGTAGACAGGCCGCCAGCTTGTCCGGGCCCATCTTGATGAGTTCAGCACCGATACCATCCTTACCCGCTGCTTTGTTGTTCTTCAGCTTCTTGAAGGCATCCTTAACCTCCCTCATCGTGGGTGCTGGCTCGTCCTCGCCGTCCACCATACCGCTGACGTCGTTTCCCCCGTCGTCCTGGTACTCCGCCTCTGGGCCGTTCAGGTGCTCGTCGAAGTGCTGCTTCCACCTTTCGATCACCTCACGCTCGTCCGTCAAGATGCCTCCGTCCTTGTCCCGGCACATTTCGGCTCGCGGCATGAAGCCAGTCCGGGATTGACTGAGTTTCTTGTAGAACTTACGCGTTTCGTTGGAGCGATACAGCTGTTCCATGTCCTGGCACTCCAACTCTTCCAGGCGGCGCTTCTTGTCCCGAAAGAGATGGGTTTGCTGTCTTCGCAACTGTTTGTACGACTCCTTGTTCCCACGGGTGTTGTGCAGCAGCCACTTGTCCCGCGCTGCTTTCTTCTCGTCCCAAATCGCCTGACATTCCTCGTCGAACCAGCCGTTCCGTCGAACTCGGTCCACGTACCCGATGGCGCTCGATGCCGCTGCGTTGATGGCTGCTTCCATATGGCTCCAGCAGGCCTCCAGAGGGGCTTCGGCAAGCTCACCCTCGTCAGGCAACGCAGCTTCGAGTTCCCGCGCGTACTGGGTAGCGACCTCAGGATCCTTGAGCCGCTCCAGATTATACCGCTGCGGGCGACGGTACCGGATCTTGTTGATCTCAGACAGGCGTTGGCGCAGCTTTGTCACCACCAGGTAGTGGTCCGAGTCGATGTCCGCGCCACGGTAGGTTCTGACGTCGATTATGTCCGAGAAGTGCCGACCATCGATGAGAACATGGTCGATTTGCGTCTCCGTGTCGTTTGGTGATCTCCAGGTGTACTTGTATAGGGAGGTGTGCTGGAAGAAGGTACTACGTATGGCCATGTTTCGGGAGGTAGCGAAATCGATGAGTCGTAGGCCGTTCTCGTTCGTCTGCTGGTGAGCGCTGAACCTCCCAATAACCGGTCTACACTCCTCCTCCTGGCCGACTTGAGCGTTTAAGTCGCCGATGACAATCTTGACGTCGTGTTTTGGACACTTCCTGTACTCGCGGTCAAGAAGCTCGTAGAAAGCGTCCTTGTCATCGGCGTCGCTTCCCATGTGCGGGCTGTGCACGTTGATAATGCTCAGGTTGAAGAATCGGCCCTTGATTCTCAACCGGCACATTCTGTCGTTGACTGGCCACCAACCAATCACGCGCTTCGACATTTCGCCCAACACTATAAAAGCTGTCCCCAGCTCGTGTGTATTGCCGCCGCTCCAATACATAGTGTAGTCACCGTACACCCGGTGGTCCTTCCCCGTCCAGCACACCTCCTGCAGCGCCACGACTTCGAGACCGCGGACCCGCAATTCGTTGTGAAGAATGCGGTCGCTCCCATCGAAGTTGAGGGACCTGCAGTTCCACGTCCCGAGTTTCCAATCCCTGGATCCCCGAAAATCGGGTCGGCGATTGGATCGGCTCGCATCTGGAGCTCTCTGCACTACGGTTTTACGGCGGGTGCGTGTAGCCATCACCAACCCCCCTGTCTCGCCGGAGGACCGTCGTGCCGGTACTGTTTAGAGTCCCACGCCGACACAGGGACTTTCAATCAGCCGCCCCTAACCTGGGGTACAGACGCTGTTTCGAGCCGCCCCTAACCTGGGGAACAGACGCTCGAGGGGGGAGGGTCCTAACTCTACCTGCTGTAAGCCGCCCCTAACCTGGAGAACAGACGCTTACCTCGACGATGGAGTAGGACACCGGATTCCTTGAGCCGCCCCTAACCTGGGGAACAGGCGCTCGAAGAGGGGGGGGGGTTCCAACACCCGCTGCTGTCAGCCGCCCCTGACCTGGGATACAGACGCTAACAGCTTGCGAACACTCGAACTCCTATTGATTCGAGCCGCCCCTAACCTGGGGAACAGACGCTCTTGGAGGGGGGGGGGGTTCTTGGTTGCGGCGGAGGAGGGGGGGGGCACTTCACTTTTTAATTCAAAATAATACTAAAAAAAAATTAAAACTTTTCTCCGTTTTCAAAAACAAATTTTGCACACTCCGCGTTTTCCGTGCCGCGCACTTGTGTTCGTTTTCTACCACACTACACTACTGCCGTACACCACGATCAACGTGGTCGAGGGACGACGACGACGACGTTCTTTCAAAGGCGCCCGGCTGCGTGTATTGTTTTTTTCCTTCTGCTGTTGGCTTTGGCCCGTGACCGATCACAAATTCGCGCACTAATTGCAGCCAAATTAACGACCGGCGAGCACGGATTTCACCGGCGTCTGGATCACTCAGTGTTCCGACGGTAAATACGGCCACTTCGCGACGTGGGACACTACGGTACCGCGGGTTTTTCGACGAATTCCGGCGGAACGGTCGGGAGCTACTCTTCACTCCAGCGCGCACACACAATGTCTTTTGCGTCTAAGACAGCTAAAATCGGATGAAATGGCGCGGAGATATGATTTTTAGAAAAAGTGGTTTTTGCGAAAATCGACGAAAATTGCCATTTTTCGAACCACCCTAACACGGCGTAGGTCACCCTAATGGCCAAACAAAAAAATACGGGTCTAATTATTTTGGCCAAGGAACCCCCAGAAAAATTTTGAGCCCGATCGGAGAACTATATATATATATCTATATATATATATATATATATATATATATATATATATATATATATATATATATATATATATATATATATATATATATATATATATATATATATATATATATATATATATATATATATATATATATATATATATATATATATATATATATATATATATATATATATATATATATATATATATATATATATATATATATATATATCTATATATATAATATACTTATTCTTGTTTGAAACTGTTTTTAATTCATTTCTTCTTTAAATGCTCTTTCTCAAAACTGACTAGGAATGACTTGTTTTAAGAGTGATTTATTAAGGTTTCAGTTAGGATAATGTAGCTTTCTACTGGTTTTATTCAAGATTCAATCGCCTAAGCTGAGACCGTAGCGCTTGCCAGTCATTGATTACTGCAAAACGATCCGACTAGAGAAATCGCCAAAATTTCACAACAATACAATAAAAAACAACAGCGTTTGTTCGTTTTAATGGTGTTTTTATTACATAATATACACTAACCAAGCCACTTTATATACAATTGAGCATGAGCATGAGAGACCACCCATGGTTGTCCTTCTCCGTTGCTGAACAGGACCATAATATCCCATCAGCACAACCGGTCACACGCTTCAACGATCAAATGATGTTTCCCTTATCAACAGCATGCATGAATGCGCTGAAAAGATAAAACATCACGATCATCAAAACTAGAGCCGGTGCGAATAGGAAACAGTCGTTGGCCACCAACGGCGCCCGCCATGTCAGTTTGTAGATCTCGAAGGAATGGGACGGGAATGTTAGTTAGCACAGGCTGCTACCAAGGGTGGGTTCTATACGATATCCACAACCCCGCGTGTGCCGGAAAACTACTTCTACTTGGGATTTTGTTAGTGGGTAAGGGTAATGGCCAGGATTCAACATAGAGGATGATGATGCGACCCAATAATCAATAAATTTTGTTTAATGGTGTGATGTATTATGCATTCTCAAGGCAATCAGTCGGAGTATGCGGATGAGACTATTCCCGGTTATTTGGTGTTGAGTTTAGCATAAATGATTTAATCTTAGACAGCCGGCTGTGGAAAGATAAAACGAAATAAAATGCGAAAACGCGAAACCACCCGGAACGAAATACACACACAATCGGAAGAACAACAAAGACGGAAACGGCGACGAAAATCCTGCGTGATGACCGCGACGCACACCGTTCAAATTCTCAAACGCAACTGTCAAACATCCCGAAACCGCCCGGAACGAAATACACACACAATCGGAAGGACAACAAAGACGGAAACGGCGACGAAAATCCTGCTTGATGACCGCGACGCACACCGTTCAAATTCTCCAACGCAACTGTCAAACATCCTGAAACCGCCCGGAACGAAATACACACACAATCGGAAGAACAACAAAGACGGAAACGGCGACGAAAATCCTGCGTGAGGACCGCGACGCACACCGTTCAAATTCTCAAACGCAACTGTCAAACATCCCGAAACCGCCCGGAACGAAATACACACACAATCGGAAGGACAACAAAGACGGAAACGGCGACGAAAATCCTGCGTGATGACCGCGACGCACACCGTTCAAATTCTCAAACGCAACTGTCAAACATCCCGAAACCGCCCGGAACGAAATATACACACAATCGGAAGAACAACAAAGACGGAAACGGCGACGAAAATCCTGCTTGATGACCGCGACGCACACCGTTCAAATTCTCCAACGCAACTGTCAAACATCCCGAAACCGCCCGGAACGAAATACACACACAATCGGGGGGACAACAGAGACGGAAACGGCGACGAAAATCCTGCGTGAGGACCGCGACGCACACCGTTCAAATTCTCAAACGCAACTGTCAAACATCCCGAAACCGCCCGGAACGAAATACACACACAATCGGAAGGACAACAAAGACGGAAACGGCGACGAAAATCCTGCTTGATGACCGCGACGCACACCGTTCAAATTCTCCAACGCAACTGTCAAACATCCCGAAACCGCCCGGAACGAAATACACACACAATCGGAAGAACAACAAAGACGGAAACGGCGACGAAAATCCTGCGTGATGACCGCGACGCACACCGTTCAAATTCTCGAACGCAACTGTCAAACATCCCGAAACCGCCCGGAACGAAATACACACACAATCGGAAGAACAACAAAGACGGAAACGGCGACGAAAATCCTGCGTGATGACCGCGACGCACACCGTTCAAATTCTCAAACGCAACTGTCAAACATCCCGAAACCGCCCGGAACGAAATACACACACAATCGGAAGAACAACAAAGACGGAAACGGCGACGAAAATCCTGCGTGATGACCGCGACGCACACTGTTCAAATTCTCAAACGCAACTGTCAAACATCCCGAAACCGCCCGGAACGAAATACACACACAATCGGAAGAACAACAAAGACGGAAACGGCGACGAAAATCCTGCTTGATGACCGCGACGCACACCGTTCAAATTCTCCAACGCAACTGTCAAACATCCCGAAACCGCCCGGAACGAAATACACACACAATCGGGGGGACATCAGAGACGGAAACGGCGACGAAAATCCTGCGTGAGGACCGCGACGCACACCGTTCAAATTCTCAAACGCAACTGTCAAACATCCCGAAACCGTCCGGAACGAAATACACACACAATCGGAAGGACAACAAAGACGGAAACGGCGACGAAAATCCTGCTTGATGACCGCGACGCACACCGTTCAAATTCTCCAACGCAACTGTCAAACATCCCGAAACCGCCCGGAACGAAATACACACACAATCGGAAGAACAACAAAGACGGAAACGGCGACGAAAATCCTGCGTGAGGACCGCGACGCACACCGTTCAAATTCACAAACGCAACTGTCAAACATCCCGAAACCGCCCGGAACGAAATACACACACAATCGGAAGAACAACAAAGACGGAAACGGCGACGAAAATCCTGCGTGATGACCGCGACGCACACCGTTCAAATTCTCAAACGCAACTGTCAAACATCCCGAAACCGCCCGGAACGAAATACACACACAATCGGAAGAACAACAAAGACGGAAACGGCGACGAAAATCCTGCGTGATGACCGCGACGCACACCGTTCAAATTCTCAAACGCAACTGTCAAACATCCCGAAACCGCCCGGAACGAAATACACACACAATCGGAAGAACAACAAAGACGGAAACGGCGACGAAAATCCTGCGTGATGACCGCGACGCACACCGTTCAAATTCTCAAACGCAACTGTCAAACATCCCGAAACCGCCCGGAACGAAATACACACACAATCGGAAGGACAACAAAGACGGAAACGGCGACGAAAATCCTGCTTGATGACCGCGACGCACACCGTTCAAATTCTCCAACGCAACTGTCAAACATCCCGAAACCGCCCGGAACGAAATACACACACAATCGGAAGAACAACAAAGACGGAAACGGCGACGAAAATCCTGCTTGATGACCGCGACGCACACCGTTCAAATTCTCAAACGCAACTCTTACTAACCAAGCCACTTTATATACAATTCATTGTAAACACTATTACCATCACAGGTTGATAAGCGCTGCACTGTCCTGAAGAATAGCTTATTTTCACCTTTTCATGTTGTAGTTGATTATACCCTGGGTGATGAATAGAGAGAATGCGTAACGTGATTTTCGAATGATCCCACTTTGTTTACATCTACAAAGTAGGAGGCTGTTCAAGCACAAGCATGACTTTTTTCTTACTGGTAAATCAACTGTTTTTATAATCAGTAGTATGTGTTTTATTTTGTCTAGTTTTTTTTTGTAATTTTGTTGCTGAAAAATTGTGTGTTTTCAAGTTTTAATCTGTTTGAAGAGGCTTTTTTTACGGGTGGCAAAGAACTGCGGCTAGAGTGTCATTCTGCAAAGTCGTGGATAAATTCCCTAGCTGATTTTGGAATCCTGCAGCTCTTTTGGTCCAGGGAAAAACTTCGCTAATTCTAGCGAAGCTGATCCAACAAACAGTGAAGATTTTCACTAAACCAGTAGGTTTTCAAATTGAATCAAACAATAAAAACAGTTTCTGGATGGATACAAACGCATCGACTTCATAAACAACACCCATTCATAAATATGAAAAATGAAGATCCCGCCTTCAACTTTTTAAAGATTTCTTGACTTCAACTCCAGGTCCTTTAAAGCCACACAATTTTCGCTCTCGCAAAAAAAACACACACACACATTTTTTAATGATCGATAACAATACTCTCTACTTTTGGCGAACAGTAAATTGGTTCCACTTTGACAGTTCAAAATTGAGGCCGTTTTGCGGACCACTATTCAGCACCCAGATTATACCTTTGATCCCACCTGTACAACATACACTGGACAAATAATATTACTTTTTAAACGTTTAAATGATCTGTGAAACAAAAATCTTAACTGAAATTTAAAAAAAAAACCCAGCTTAACTCACTCAAACAGCTCCAGCAAATTGCAAATGACAGCGCGTAGCAATACACGGCATAAAATCTGGATGGTTTTGTATAAGAAAACTTGCAGAATTCAAAGTTTTATCAATTTCTTTTTGAAAACCACTAGCACTTTAAACTGTTCTGATCAAGTCTTGAAGGTTTTCATTAAAAAGTCAGCGAAACACTCTAAAAAACAAAATGTGTAAAACGCCATGTTACGATATTATAAATTGCGAAAAAAAAACATAATTATGTAACTAACAGGATATCGATGCCAAATAAAATTACTATTAATTTCATAAAAATAATAATAAGCAACAACTGCACAGGCGCCATTTCTGCAATAAACGAATTGTTCACAATAAAAAATTCTGGAAATAAATCGGCAATTCGGTAAATCGGTAATCATTTCGTAGAAAAAAAACACAACCAAAACCACCAATTTATTCTTTTTATTATTCTCAGCACACTTTTTTAAACTTTTCGTTAAGAGATCACTTGTAACTGCACTTAAAAGCTGGATCAAAACAATTCGTCTCCTAGCACTCGTTCAACAACTGAATAAATTGAAGTAACAGTTCAAATCCAACAAGATTGGTCAAATTCCTTATGAAGACGAAAAAGGTTTATTGCAGACTTCGTCAAGATATTCAAGCTTCAGGAAATCTCGAAGTGTAACTAGAAAACTGAATTAAAACTTCTAAGTAGAATTCCTAGTCAAGTCTGGAAGAAACCTTGAAAGTATGTTGAAGGTTACGCTAGATGAAAACCTGTTGGCTTTGATAAAAGTTTTTATAAAACATTGTTGCATCCAATAAAACTGTTTTAAAACCATATAAGAATATACAGCATTTGAATTGTTACTTGGGTAAGTATCCCTCAGCCCGTGGCAAAAGGTCCATCAGCTCCTTCTCAATAGTCAACATTTTACGTGAATCATTCGTTGATTCAAGTGATTGCTTCAATGTCGCCAACAGTTTTGATTCATTCCAAGCACGGGGAAACGGAATAGATCCTCCGCGGACATTCCTTCCTACAGGATGCGTTTCCGCTTTCTGCTTAATCAGACTCGACTTTGCTTTGCCGAGACCTGCCTCTCCTTCAAACTTTCCACTCGGTGCTTCCGTTTCCTTCGGTGCTTGCTCACTGTAGATTCCGGAAGTGCCCTGGAGGGGACACCGCTACCGAGATCAAACCAAAGTGGGAATCATTCCCTCGAGCAGCTGGCATAGAAATACCTCCTCCGGAACCATATCAATTTACGCAGGCTTATCCGTAATTATCGCCAGCAACTCCGCGTAGATTGGGCCGTGCGAATTCCTACTATGTTTCCGCATCACTCCGCGGACCTAATAACGTTCGGATTCGGCCACCACAAAATCATCCTTTTCTCCGCGACCACGTTTGATAAATGGAAACAAGACATAAACAAACAGCTTGAAGTTTCAAAACGTCAAAATCTGCACTCTCAAAAAAGTTACCCATATTTGGTTAAAAAGTTGGATCGGGTCTGAAAGTTCTGGAGCCGATCCAAATCCGCTCCGAAAACCTTAAGTGGCACCCCCTAGGCTCATTTAGTGTTATTTAATGCCCTATACCCCACATTTCGTGCCCTCATAGTTTCCGTTCTCTTCCTGGGTTCCAACGGCAACGGTGCCAGGTTCGGGACCTGCCGTCGCGGTTGAAGAGGTCGAACTTTTTGGAGTTGTACGACGCTGCGGCTGATTCTTCGTCGATGCTTGCTGCCGAATTTTCGCGAACTCAGCTTGACCAGTTGATAGTGCTGCCTGAATTGCACCAGCACCTTAAATCCATCCTGACACAGACAAATGTTGCCTTGGCCTTTCCCAGACTTGATGAGTTCAACCAGCCCTGCTCGAAAGTCGATCGTGCTGCTGATTGCCG
Source organism: Culex quinquefasciatus (assembly GCF_015732765.1). Classification (NCBI taxonomy): domain Eukaryota; kingdom Metazoa; phylum Arthropoda; class Insecta; order Diptera; family Culicidae; genus Culex; species Culex quinquefasciatus. The sequence goes on along the minus strand of NC_051862.1, from coordinate 105,838,219 downwards.
AACATAAAAACGAGGCAGTTTGGAGAAACGTCGCGGAGTTTTGCTGTTTCACTTCATTCTCCTTTGCTTCCGCTACCTGGTCCTCGTCAGACAGTCCAGCGAACTTGTTGTTCTTCAAAAGCTGCTCCTCGTGCGACGAAGAGTTCTCCTCCTCATCATCATCGGTACAGTACCGTCGCTCTTTTTCGTCTTTTTGCTGTTCGATGTCATTCCAAAAGCACCTTCTTTTTGGAAATCCCCACTTTTTTGCCTGTTTGAGCCGCAGGTAGGGCGATATTGCCGGCGGTTTGCGCCGGGACGCGACGAGTCATGTTGAATAAGACAACCTTCTCCAACGAATTCTCGAATAACAATGCCGCCACGAGATGATTATTCTGTACCCCTTCTTCTCTTACCATGGGATGATTTTTTTTAACAGTCGGTGTTTCATCCTCCTCTATCCACCATCAATAATTGAAAAATCAACTATGAAGTTTTCGATATATTGCCGCCATAACGAACCTGTGCGATTTAAGGGAGGTTTGAATCACTAACACCTCTGTGTCGTAAACAAACCAGCATCCAGCATTGAGTGTGTTACTATTGTCCTTTACAATGCCGTTCCAGTTTAAAAGATATATTAATAATTGCAATGCATTTTTTTAGCGTCTGGACATCCGTGGAAAAGTTAAAGTCTTACATGGTCAAAATAAAAAAATAGAAGAACCTCCTTTAGCTCTGTTTGCATTTTGCACTCCATTTGGACCGCCGAGTATGCTTGAAATTCCGCACAAAGAAAATATGTTTAAATCAAAGCATAAGCTAGACTTTTCATTGGTTTCAATGGACCAAAAGTAAGTACACTTTATACTAGATGTAACCAGTTTCCAGCAATTTCGCACAAGTCACTTTTGATCATATAGTTATTTTGCTCTTTAAAAAGGCAACTGGGTGCATTCAAGTCTGTTTGCATCATTTAAATTTATATCGACGAAAATAACTTGGGAAAGTCAGCTTTTCCCGAGCAGAACTTTGTAACAGAAAAAGAGTAGCTGTTGAGCCGTCAAGTTTGCCACGCGTTTTTTTGTTTACGCATTTATGTGCGTGTTCGTCTAGAACAGTGGTTCTCAACCTGTGGTACATGTACCCCTTGGGGTAACACGAGCGGTCTCATGGAGTAACGGAAGACATGTCAATCCACCCAGCAGGGCAATTTGGCCAAATCAAAAATCCAAGTATGCAGAAGTTATCTACCGAATTGGTACATATGTCTACCTCGAAGGATTTTTAGTCTACCTCAATAGTTCAATAAGTAGCATTGCCCTGCTGGAAAGATACCTGTTTTCAAGAAAACGACGTCAAATCAACTTCTGAAGTAATACAAAGTAGTCTACCTCCGTTCTACCTAACGAATCTGCAATCAGATTTTTCCTAAACATCTTATAAGTAGTACTTTTTTTTATACTTAATTTTCAAAGTACTTTATGTATCGATTTTGACCACGGCATCGTGTTCCTTGTAAAATTCTAGCCCGATTTGACCTATAAAAGTCCATACCTAAGTTCAAAAATGGCGTTTCTGGAGCAAATTAAAGATAGTTCAAAAATGAGCTACCATGCGTCTCCATCAAACAGAAGAATAAACCCTTAAGTTCAATATATCTGCAGTTCTGATTATTCCTAGCATGTAGCAAGTGTTTCTGCTACAAAATGATGCCACTTAATTATTTTATCAAATTCTACCCCATAAAGAATAAAAGATAGCTAAAAAATATTTAATGATAAAAAATGGAAATTTTAATAAAATTTCAAATAAAAGCTGCTCTGCTGATAGTCTGAGGCACATTCAATGGTTGGAGAATGTTGTTCTGATGACTAAGAATGATATTCAATCATTCTACCAAATTCTATCTCACTGTAAAATTTTTTTTATTTTTTTTTAAAGAAATTTCAACAATATCCCTAAGAAAATTGCAATTTTATAAAATTTCAAATAAAAGCAGCCCTGCTGACAACCTTTGGCTCATTCAATGATTGGAGAATGTTGTTGTGATGTCTAAGAATGATATTCAATCATTCTACGAAATTCTACCTCACTGTAAAATTGTTTTTAAATTATTTTTTTAAGAAATTTCAACAATTTCCTTAAGAAAAATGCAATTTTAATAAAATTTCATATAAAACCAGCCCTGCTGACAATCTGTGGCTCATTCAATGATTGGAGAATGTTGTTCTGATGTCTAAGAATGATATTCAATCATTCTACCAAATTCTACCTCACTGTAAAATTGTTTTTAAATTATTTTTTTAAAGAAATTCCAACAAACTCCTTAAGAAAATTGCAATTTTAATAAAATTTCAAATAAAAGCAGCCCTGCTGACAATCTGTGGCTCATTCAATGATTGGAGAATGTTGTTCTGATGTCTAAGAATTATATTCAGTCATTCTACCAAATTCTACCTCTCTGTAAAATTGTTTTTAAACACATTTTTTAAGAAACTTCAACAAATTCCTTAAGAAAATTGCAATTTTAATAAAATTTCAAATAAAAGCAGCCCTGCTGAACATCTGTGGCATATTCAATGATTGGAGAGTGTTGTTCTGATGTCTAAGCATGATATTTAGTCATTCTACCAAATTCTACCTCATTGTAAAATTGTTTTTATATTATTTTTTAAAGAAATTCCAACAAACTCCTTAAGAAAATTACAATTTTAATAAAATTTCAAATAAAAGCAGCCCTGCTGAATATCTGTGGCTCATTCAATGATTGGAGAATGTTGTTCTGATATCTAAGAATTATATTCAATCATTCTACCAAATTCTATCTCCCTGTCATTTTTTTGCCTTTCTTACTAAAGAAAGGTATAGGTTTTACTTTAAGCCAGGACGTCATTTTCATCTTCGTAAATATGTCGATTCTGCATGAATTTTAAACGGAAAAATCGTCAAAAAATCACACTGCATCGATTTTCGACGCTCTATCGATTCACCTTGACAGAACTCGTCTATCTCGAATCCTCGAATTTTGAGAAAATAAATTCCGTGGAGGTCGAGTGATGTTCGTATGTGGTAAAATTTTGCAAAATTTTGTGTCGCGCCGTTCTCAGCTCCCATAAATCCGATTTCGATTCTTCTGAGTGCAGATGAAAGCTAGTGTGCTGAACCTGGGCGAGTTGCCACGCAAATTTCGAAATATCCATCTGTTTTCGGATGCGGCCAGACTTTTCAACAAAATACACAGTTTTCAAATGAAAATATGGTAATTTTTTTTCATTTTCATATTTTTTATTTATCTCAAAAATTGCATTTTTTGAGTTCTACAACCTCCCAAATTTTCATCCAGATCCATAATCTGGTTCTGGAGTTAGAGCCGTTTGATTAACCTACCAAAAGAAAAAAAATCCCTAAAAAAAGGTAAAAGCCCACCTGGTGACCTTCGCCAACATTTTTCATTTCTGATTTTATTCAAAATTTCTTGCTACATTCATAGTACAGACCATGAGTGAGCATCTGAAACAAATTCGACATCGATCGGCAATCCCGATCAATTTTTAGAACGATTTACTTTTTGCCTTTCTTACTAAAGAAAGGTATAGGTTTTACTTTAAGCCAGGACGTCATTTTTACCTTCGTAAATATGTCGATTCTGCATGAATTTTAAACGGAAAAATCGTCAAAAAATCACACTGCATCGATTTTCGACGCTTCGTCGCCAAGTCGACAAGTTGTCAAGTTGAGCTTCGAATACTGGCGCGAGAATGCTGGCGCATATATTTGCTGGCTCGACTTATACTCGTTTGTAGTAGCTTGTCTACCGATGTTTTCTACAACATGTAAGATATCGTAGCTTTTCGGTTTCTTTTGCCCTGTCCGTTTTTACATATCTGTCCAATGTTTATTTAAAAACTTTTGTGACATAGGACATTCATCCGGCTACAATCAATTTGTTTCCCGTGCGCTCCTAAAAAGCCTAAATGTAGACTTCATTTGTCGTAAGTTTATCTAACAGGGTTCATTGGATTCCAATAGGAGCTTTCCAAGCTTTCATCGTTTATATCGTTTTCAATGTTTTCAATGCTGGCGACGCCAATGGCTTTCTACCTAAGGTTCTCGCGATTGAGTGTGTAGTGGTGCGGTTGTTGAAAATAGCTATCTCTGACTCTGTCACTTTCTTAGAAGCTTCTTAGGCTAGCTTCCCTGCACCGTGCGGCACACGCGGTTCACCGAAGCTAAAAAACCAAAACCGCGGTGTGCATTGTCACTGGCGCATGGGAAGCTTGCTATGATCGCGTTTGTCATAAACGCTTGTTTGATTACAAACGTACAAGCATATTGTACGATTGAATTAATTCTTTTGGTGAAAATTGCGTTTTTTATTTCTTTTGGAAATCATATCATTGATAATACTTTGCTTTCATCATAAGACTTTCTTTTGTGCTGACGTTATAAATAAACAAAGTCGATGTTATGAATTGAAAAAAGTTCTACCATTGTTATATTCTTTAGTAAGAAAGGCTCTATCTCACCCCAGGTGGGATTAAATCAGGTTTTAAATTATTTTTTAAAGAAATTTCAACAATTTCCTTAAGAAAATTGCAATTTTAATAAAATTTCAAATAAAAGCAGCCCTGCTGACAATCTGTGGCTCATTCAATGATTGGAGAATGTTGTTCTGATGTCTAAGAATGATATTCAATCATTCTACCAAATTCTACTTCACTGTAAAATTGTTTTTAAACGAGGACACCCAAAAACAAAAGTTTCGTAGGGAGCGTAACAAAGGCGAGGCTTTGGTGGTCGAGGTTAAGGAAGGTGTTTCGTACGCAGACCTCCTCCGGAAAGTACGAACCGATCCGGAACTCAAGGAGCTTGGCGAGAACGTTGTTAAAACCAGGCGCACCCAGACCGGCTCGATGCTTTTTGAGCTGAAGAATGATCCCGCGGTCAAGAGCTCAGCTTTTAAGTCCCTCTAGAAAGCCGTAGGCTACGAGTCGAAGGTAAGGGCGCTATCGCCGGAGACAACGATCAAGTGCAGGAACCTGGACGAGATCACGACGGAGGAAGAGCTAGAAGATGCGCTGATCGTTCTTCTGGATGACCGTATGACACCAATGGCAATCCGGTTGAGGAAAGCCTACGGCGGCACGCAAATTGCGTCCACTATCGACGCCTTCGGCGTCTAAGCTGCTGGAAGCCGGCAAGGTCAAAGTAGGGTGGTCGGTGTGCCCACTGAGGCCTGTTCCTCGAGTGACCCAGCAGATGACGAGGTGTTTCCGCTGTATGGGTTTCGGCCACCAGGCGAGAAATTGCGACGGTCTCAATCGAACCAACAGTTGCAGAAGGTGTGGTAGAGAAGGCCACATGGCAAGAGACTGCAAAAATAAGCCGAAGTGCATGCTCTGTAAAGAAGGAGATGGCAATAGACACACGACGGGTGGCTTTAAATGCCCGGTATATCAGAAGCTGGCCTCGGGCAAAAAGTAATGGAGGTGTCCCAGGTGAACCTCAATCACTGCGACACTGCACAGCAACCGCTGTGGCAGTCGACCGCGGAGACGGGTTGTGACGTGGCAATTATTGCAGAACCATACCGAGTTCCCTACGACAATGGAAACTGGGTCGTGGATACAGCAAGAATGGCGGCGATACACGTAATGGGGCGGTACCCCATACAAGAAGTGGTCTCGAGAGCATTTGAAGGGTTTTTTTGTTTTTTTTTTTGTTTTTTTTTTTTTTTTTAATTTATATTTATTCAGTTTTTCTTTTCCATGTACATTCATTCAGTTAAAATATTATTGAGTGTCCAATCACAATTGATGACTTTTCACCTCAATTTTAAATACTAGCAACTTTCATTTATTCATGAAATATTGTAGCTTTCGCTATTCAGTGATTTCAAATGTAGGAGGTCCTACATGTACAAAAGGGAAAAGGGATACCTTAAAACTAACTTATAAACTATATAAAGAGCGGATCAATGCAGCTGAAGACTGCAATGATTTTTGTCGAAATGCATCAATTATCTTATTGGACATAACATCCAAAGTGTCAACTTCGGCTAATTGATGAAGTTCACTGGTGCTGAACCAGGGAGGAAGCATTTGAAGGGTTCGTGATCGCCAAAGTAAGCGGAACCTTCTTCTGTAGCTGCTATGCTCCCCCAAGATGGACCTTGGAGAAGTTTCAGCAGATGCTGGATAGCACTAGCGTGATTGTGGTTTTGGTTGAGCGTTTTAGCAGAATGCATTACTATGAATACAAAGAGACGAGTTGTTCCAACTCGTCTCTTTGTATTCATAGTTTGGATAGTCTGACCAATGAACTGATCGGACGAAGCCCGATCGTCATCGGAGGTGACTTCAACGCGTGGGCAGTCGAGTGGGGTAGCAGATGCACCAATGCTAGGGGGCATAGCCTAATGGAAGCTCTGGCAAAGCTGGACGTTAGGCAGGCGAATCGCGGAACCAGCAGTACCTTCCGCAAAGACGGTCGTGAGTCCATTATCGACGTTACGTTCTGTAGCCCGCGGCTGGCGGCCGACATGAACTGGAGGGTAAGTGAAGACTATACCCATAGCGATCACCAAGCGATCTGGTACAGCATCGGGAGACGAGCCCCTGTACCAGAAAGGAGCAGCCGGTCCTACGGGAGGAAATGGAAGCTGCAGTACTTCGACGAGGGTCTCTTCGTGGAAGCGCTCCGTTGGTGTGATGGTCCCCAAGACTTGAGTGCCGACGTGCTAACAGCACAACTAGTGACAGCATGCGACACAACCATGCCGCGGAGACTGGAGCTAAGGAACTGTCGTCGTCCAGCCTACTGGTGGAATGAAGAACTCGGTACCCTTCGGGCATGTTGCCTTAGCGCCAGAAGACGAGTCCAGAGAGCAAGATCCGAAGCAATTAGAGAGGAGTGCAGAGAGGAGTACTGGTCTGCAAAAGCCGCGCTCAAGAAAGCGATCAAATGCAGCAAGACAAACTGCTTCAAGGAGTTATGCCAAGACGCTGATGCAAACCCTTGGGGGAGAGCATATTGTGTCGCGATGGCGAAGATCAGAGGCCCATCGATGGTGGCTGAAACGTGTCTCGACAAGCTGAAGGTCATTGTGGAAGGGCTCTTCCCAAGACATGACCCAACGACATGGCCTCCTACACCGTACAACGACGAAGGGGGTAGCAACGCCGAAGGTCATCTGATCACCAACGAAGAACTTGTGGCAGTAGCGAAGAGATTGATGGTGAAAAAAGCTCCCGGCCCGGATGGAATCCCGAATTTCGCCCTGAAATCGGCGGTTCAAGCATTCCCGGACAGGTTTCGAACAGTCCTGCAGAAATGCCTGGACGAAGGACACTTCCCCGACCCGTGGAAGGTTCAAAAGCTCGTGTTGCTGCTGAAGCCAGGCAAACCACCGGGGGACCCATCATCGTATAGGCCTATATGTTTGTTGGACTCCCTCGGAAAGCTTCTGGAATGGATCATCCTTAACCGGTTGCAACGGTTCCCTCTGCGTTTTTTCCTCCGCGCTTCGTCGGCTTTCTCGACCACTTTCCGGATGGCGTCCACCGTGGATCTCCCTTTACGGAAGCCGAACTGCCTCGCTGCTAAGCCATGCTCGCTCTCCGTGTACTTGGTCAGCCGGTTAAGGATGATCCATTCCAGAAGCTTTCCGAGGGAGTCCAACAAACATATAGGCCTATACGATGATGGGTCCCCCGGTGGCACTATGGGGTATTTCCATATAAGCGAGCGGCCAAAAATATTTTTTTGCTTTTTTGTGACTTTTTTGTGTTGTTTGTACTTAGTATAATGAAAACAAATGAATTTTCATATTTTTCCAAAAAAAAAGTTTAATTTTCGATTTTTTCATATATTTGAGGCCACATGCATTAAAGTGGTGAATTTTAATATTCTTGCTCTGTCTATTTGATGCATGGAATGGCGGTTTATGCTATGTTAAAGTTTCTGATTTACGTTCAGACTCCCTCCCCTTTTTCTTGAGTTAAAATCCACCTCTTTTTGAAGACCCCCCCCCCCCTCCCCCACCAATTAAAATTTGATTTTTGCGGTGTTTTAGAATTTTAGACGGTTTATTTTATGGAACATTGTATGGATTCTCGTCCACGTTTTTGTTGATCCACTTGCAAAATTCACGTTTTCCACGATAAATTCTTCTAAATCAAAATCACTATGTAACCGATTGTCGTTAGATTACTTAAAATATGAACTTCTTCTATGGGCTTTTGTATACCTCGTTTTGAAGCTACAGAACAACATGCGTAGTTTTTCCTCTGTGGTTTTTCCCTGAGTTGATCATATGATGGTTCTGCAATGTTGTAATTCTTACAAATATACTCGAAAGCAGTTCTCACGTTTTCAGAATAGTGCTTCGTTATATCGTACAGGGACACTACGGTATTATTATCCATACTTTCAAAAGAACACAACAACGAACTGATATGAATATTCGACGAATCGTTTCTGTAAAATACTTAGAATATGAATTTCTACCTAAGTACCAACAAAGTCATGAATATCAAATCAATTTCAAAACATACATAGCAGGTACGTCATTTCTGCCTCCGCAGGTAAATAATGTGATTTTAACCAAACGTATACGCGAAATCTTTAATTTTCTTGCATGAATCAAAATGTTCAAAATGGCATAACTCAAAAAGTGCACAAAAGTGCACTTTGAAATTTGGAGACAAGTTAGGACATGGTTCAAATTTTAAGCTGAAAAATTTTCAGATCGCACAAATGCACACAAAAAAAGTACTCCATTAACAAAGTTGAAAAAACTAAATTTTGAATAAAAATTCATATTTTTGATTTTTATTATTTTTTAGCCTGTAAAAGTGTGTTTTGTAAAATGTTATTGAAAAGTTGAATCAATTACCTTTCTGAATATATATAATGATGCAGGAAAAATACATAAATAGCTACACAGTACAACTATGAAAAGTAATCATTTTTTAGTCAAAAAACATGTTTTTTCTTACCATTTTCGCCTTTGAAGGTCTGCAATTCAGTGAATTTTGAACCTACAAGTTTCAAACTCCGGATTTTTCTTAGTTAGAATGTTTATTTTCGAAAAAAAAATACCAAAAAATAATTAGAGTATGTCGGTTTTTCGATTTATGGCCGCCTGAAACCCCATAGTGCGTTGCTGCGCAATAGTCACGATTGACGTCAAGAACGCGTTCAACAGGGCGAGCTGGGTGGCCATAGCAGCAGCGCTGCACAAAATGAAGGTGCCTGACTATTTGTGCATGATCTTGAAGAGCTACCTCGAGAACCGCGTGCTGGTCTACGACACTGCCGATGGACAAAAAACCGTTGTTGTTACCGCGGGAGTTCCGCAGGGATCCATTCTGGGTTCAAGGACACTACCCAACGGCGTAGAGATTGCTGACGGTAACCGGCGAAAATGTCGAAATGCTGGCTATGGAGGCAAACGCAATGATCGAGAACTGGATGCTCGAGGTGAAGCTGCGGATCGCTCACCACAAGACGGAGATGATACTGGTTAGTAACCACAAAAAGGTGCAGCAGGCCCAGATACACGTTGGGGAACACGAATGTATGACGGAGTGTTGACACTGGGGCTACCCAACGGCGTAGAGATTGCTGACGGTAACCGGCGAAAATGTCGAAATGCTGGCTATGGAGGCAAACGCAATGATCGAAAACTGGATGCTCGAGGTGAAGCTGCGGATCGCTCACCACAAGACGGAGATGATACTGGTTAGTAACCACAAAAAGGTGCAGCAGGCCCAGATACACGTTGGGGAACACGTAGTGCACTCGAAGAGAGTGCTCAAGTACCTCAAGTGATGGTGGATGACCGGTTGAACTTCAACAGCCACGTCGATTACGCCTACGAGAAGGCGGCGAAGGCGATCATGGCACTGTCGAGGATTATGCCAAACAACGCTGGACCCAGAAGCAGTAGACGCTGCTCTTGGCAAGTGTCGCGACGTCCATACTTAGGTACGGCGGACCGGTATGGTGGAAGAAGCTGGGGACGAAGCGAAATCGGGCGCTGCTCGACAGAACGCAGAGACTGATGGCCATGCGGGTTGCAAGCGCGTACAGGACAATCTCATCGGAAGCAGTTGGTGACATAGCCGGAATGATCCCCATCGGAATCACACTGGAGGACCGTGTGCTACACCCGAAGAGGCACGAGAGGTATCAAGGAAGCCGTGAGAGCCGAATCGCTGACAAGGTGGCAACGCGAGTGGGACACTACGGAGAAAGGCAGATGGACGCATCGGCTGATCCCGTCTGTATCCGCGTGGGTGAACAGAAGGCACGGAGAGGTCACCTTCCACCTCACACAGTTCCTGTCGGGCCATGGCTGTTTCAGGAAGTACCTGCACAGGTTCGGACCTGCAGAGTCTTCTCTCTGTCCGGACTGAACCGATTGCGAGGAAACACCGGTGCACGTGGTGTTCGGCTGCCCTCGCTTCGAGGCAGCGCGAAGCGAAATGCTGGCCATTATCGGAGCAGACACCAGCCCGGATAATGTGGTGCGAAGAATGTGCAGTGACATCGCCAAGTGGAATGCGGTCGTCGGAGCGGTGACGCAGATCACTTCGGCTCTCCAGCGGAAATGGAGAGACGATCAGAGGAGGAACGACTAGTAGCCTAGTCGAGAACCCACGAGTGTGGCTGTGAAGGAGAGCACGTTATGATGGTCGGCTCTACCAAATCGGTACACGTCTCGATGGCCACAGGAGTCGAGAACCCACGAGTTAGGCTGTGAAGGAGAGCACGTTATGACGGTTGGCTCTACCAAATCGGTACACGTCTCGATGGTCCAAGGAGAGGGCTGCATATGACTAGCCGATCAAAAAAAACGAGATACTTGGGCGCGGTTAAACCCTCGCATGGACTCATATGTATGTAGAACAGGAAATGGTTCTAGTACCCGGCATGGACCCTGTAAGTAGACTAGTGCAGAAAATGCAACGCCTCCCCCCCGAAGTTATACCGAAAGGTGGTCCCGGGGGGAAAAGGGCACGGAGTTCAAGGACTGGTTTAGTGGGTCGGGATTTTTTTTGTTTTCCCAACCCCACACTACCTGAGAAATGAATTCTCAGGTGTCTGGTAGCAGATTCCGACCTTGTAAAAAAATAAATAAATAAAAAAAAACACACACACCCATTTTTCATTCTTGCAAAAATAAAAAAAAATATTTAATGATCGATATAACTATACTCTCTACTTTTGGCGAACGGTAAATAGGTTCCACTTTGACAGTTCAATATTGAGGCCGTTTTGCGAACCACTATTCAGCACCCAGGTTTTGTCTTAAGGGCAAACTTTCTTTTTCAATTTGATGCTTGTTGTAATTTAACTAAATAAAAAAGCGCTCGTGTAACTGAGACGTCATTTATCTTGGCTTAATCGCTTAATTAATAATTACTCTAACAACTGTTATTAACAATTTTCTTTTTTTTTTCTTTAAAGGGGTAAACAGATGCTTGGATATTCTGATTCGGAACTCGCCAATATGGGAGGATACGACCTTGTCCATTTTGATGATTTAGCGTATGTAGCTAGTGCACACCAGGAATGTGAGTTAATATAAATCAAGTAAATACATCATTGAGGAATCAATCAAATGTTATGTTACACATTTAAGAGGGAGGTTGCGATACGTTAAGTAAAAACGTTACTTCGTGCTTGCTATTTCATTAGGGCACATAACTTTTGTAAACAAGAGTGTATCCCTCTCACACCTTATGTACACTGTCATTTGAGTGAAAGGGATACACTCTTGTTTACAAAAGTTATGTGCCTTTTTGAAATGTTAGGCTCCACTTAATCCACTTTAGATGGTTGGTGCCTTCCTCGCATTTATTTAGTAATTTTAACTAAAATAGCAACATCTGCTCATTTAGTGTTTCACCAATTCAACACAGTTGACCGATCTTCCTTATTCAGGGTTCATTGGAAATGTCTCCCGATTACCTATCACGAGAAGCATGACAGATTCGGACATCAATTTCTTTAATATATCTGATATCCAACATCAGCAATGTATTAAAAACACTTAATGACTGACATGTAAGCGAAGCGGACATGAACGGCAAGTGGAAGAACCTCGAGTACTGCTTGACTATTACAAGGACTTTCTTTTCAAGAAGAGAGGTTATCCTTACGGCTGAGTACATACTAGCCAGGAACCTTAAAACTCGTTAAGTAATGTCCAGTCAAGAACTCACCATAATCGTTTATTGATTGAGCTTTTTATATGGTTACATAATGTTGCATCGATGTGCAACTCTTACTAGCTACGCCCTGCCTGGTCTATTGCCCTGCTGGCTTTTTCGGTCTCACTCGAAAAAGTCCCTTGCGCCTGTCTCAAGTATGTCGCGCGATGACGGGCTCACTCGAAAAGTCCTTTGCGCTGACCTCAGCAATATCGCTGGCGCGCGTCGATGGGCTCACTCGAAGAGTCCCATGTGCTGACCTCGGCAATATCGTCGGTGCGCATTGAACACAGCAAATTCTGATGTTCGCTTTCAGTTAATATTTACTGAAAACTGCACTACTGAAATTTTCAGTTAGTTTTTCGCTGAACATCAGTTAAAATTTGTATGGAGCTGTCAAAGTTTGCTGAAATTTCAGCAAGTTTTCATTTACTGAAAATTTCAGTAGTGCAGATTTCAGTAAATTTAACTGAATTCAGTAATGAGAAATTGGTGTGAACAGAGCGAGGTGGCCAGTTGAAATTTATCGAGGTCAGGTTTGTTTTGATTCTAGTTGTGTGCCAGTGGTTCTCACTCGATAAATATCACCACACCTTCCCCCTTTAGGAGAATGGCGCAGCCATTCGATGAACATTCTACAATTTTGTGTTTTGTGTGTGTCTTGTTACATTGTGTGATTTGTTACATTGTGTGTGTTACATTATGTTCTGTGTGTATGTGTATTGGTGTCTGGGTGTTTTTTAGTTGCGAAAATCTAATCTATTTTTGTGTACTGTGAGTTCTTGATTTGTTTGTTGGTGTATTATTGTTGCATTAGATTCGTCTAAAGGTGCTATTTTATATGGACCACTATTAACTACAGATTGTCTAGGGAAACAGACTGGCCAATGCAAAATAAACAGGCACTGGCAACGTATGTTTTTCGCTTGCAACACTGCCAGTTTTGCTGGGCGTAAAGGGCGGTTGGTGTCCAGCGCGTTTGGTGTCCAGAAACATTGGCCAATCTGTTTCCTAGACAATCTGTACTATTAACGGTTCCTAATTTTTTATTTCCTTCTGTTTTTAGATAGACTACATCATTTTGTTCTAGATTCGTTTGGTTTATTGATTTATTTGCTTCTTGAGTTCTCCTAATTTTTTCATGTTCAATTTTGTAAAAAACATGTTTTTGAATAGTTTGTAGTTTGCATTTTAGTTCTTTGATGTACGATTCCGTATTGTATACAGGGTCTACTTGTTTTACATCGATGTTTTCGATTTTTTTCAATGGTTTGCCAAACACTATCTCAAACGGAGAATATTCGTGATAAGTACTTGAGGTAGTATTATAAGAAAAACTGTAAAAAGATAGCCATTCATCCCAATCATTCCTGTGCTCTTTTACGAAGCTTCTTAGGTACTCATTTAGGCATCTGTGATTTCTTTCTAGAGCTCCTATTGTTTGTGGGTGATACGCAGTCGCGCAGACGTGGTCTATTTTTAAAAGTTCGCTAACATTATCGAATACACCTTTATACTCGGTTCCTTGGTCAGTTTTGATGGCTGACATAGGGCCATAAATAAGAATGCATTTTTCAATGACTGTGCTAGCGATGGTTTGAGCAGATTTGTCGGGTATAGGAACTAATACCATGTACTTACTCAAATCACATTGTATGGTAACCGCGTAACGATTTCCTTGCTCTGTGATCGAGAATGGTCCGATGGTATCAATTGATACCATCGTCGGTGCGCATTGAACAGAGCGAGGTGGCCAGTTGATATTTATCGAGGTCAGGTTTGTTTTGATTCTAGTTGTGTGCCAGTGGTTCTCACTCGATAAATATCACCACAGACAACTTTTGACAGGTTTGTCATAATTTCCAATCTATTTGACTTCGAAAGTTCTTTTGAAAACCTTTCCAAAAATATACATAGAGTTATTTAATCCCGAGCTCACGCACACTAGCACCCCATTTGTTTTGTTGGCGGGTACAAAATTCAACCTCAATCTTTTTCGTGTACGTAACGCAATACATGCGCACGTAGATAACTCTATGGTGGGTATTCTCACAAATCCAACCATTTAAAACTCTTTCGGACTTTAGCCAAAATCGTTTTTGCCTTCCTATCACCTTACTGAGGAAAGGCTATAAAATCACTCGGAAAATGAAATTTTTAATTAGATCTCCTAGACCTACCTTCATTTGTACATATCGACTCAGAATCACCAGCTGAGCAAATGTCTGTGTGTTTGGCTGTATGTAGACATGTGTACCAAATCAATGTCACTGGAATATCTCGTCACAGGCTCAACCGATTTTGGCCGGAATGGTTTTAATCGATCCGTCTTAACGTCCCCTAAGTTGCTATTTAAATTCATGCAGTTTTCTCATGTATTTAAAAAGTTATGTTAAAAAGACTGTTTCATATTAAATTAAAATTTAATCACATGTTATATATTTTTAGAAAGCATATAAGAAGACCTTTTTGGTGGAGTCAGCCCAAGTAGCAAGAAAAACATCGCTCTTTATTTTTTTGTTGAACAATTGCTGCATAAGTGTTTTTATTCGTTAATTATTGAACAAGTGGCAACACATTTGGTCAATTGTTCACATTTTGATCAAAAAACCATTGTTCAACATGGCTGTGTAACACAAATGCCAAATCTAGCAACGGATTACGAATAGTTCATTTTGAAGTTTATTCTGACCTCAATGAAACATGCTTGTAGAACTCGTGAAGCAAAATGACATTTGCAGACATGATGTTTCATTTCAGTTTGCTGAACGTGATAACATAGTAGATTTGACCTTTCTCTTCGGCTGGGATTTCTCGTAAACAAGTTGTTTATGTGAAGTTCGCGTTCGTGTTCTAAAATCCGAGCAAGGACATGTTAACGAAACAAGCAAGGATAGTTCTAAAAATAGAAACAGCTTACGTTCGAAAGAAGTTTGGGCAAACTGTTAGTGAACTTGGTAAAACCTAGATGACCGCGGACTTCTTATTGACGTTTAGGCCTGCTCATCCAACATAACCCCTCGTGGAAAGAAGCAGACGCGCGCCCGGACTTGACATTTGGAGTGATCTTGGGTTCGATACTTGCCCTGAGCATTCTTCATCAAAAAGGAAAACTGAAAATGCAGCACCGGGAACCAGCAGCAGTAGTAGAGTAGTAGTAGCAAGCGATGTTCATTAGCACTCAAACATAATTGAAAAAAATTCCCTAAAGGCATAACTAGGAAACTGAATGATTTTTTATGGTTGATATTTTTGTATTATCCATCATTCATATTATTATTATTCATAAATGGCGTATCCCTGTCCAAACTAATAAATTACAAAAAACTAGTAGTTAAAGTATCGTAGAGCGACATTACTCACAAATAAAGGATTAAATAAAGAAAAAACAACTTTTGAGCAATTCTCTACGAAATCGGTCTTTTTTCTTTAATTTTAATTTTTGTATTTTTTAATCCGACTGAAACTTTTTTGGTGCCTTTGGTATGCCCAAAGAAGCCATTTTGCATCATTAGTTTGTCCATATAATTTTCCATACAAATTTGGCAGCTGTCCATACAAAAATGATGTTTGAAAATTCAAAAATCTGTATCTTTTGAAGGAATTTTTTGATCGATTTGGTGTCTTCGGCAAAGTTGTAGGTATGGATACGGACTACACTGGAAAAAAATGATACACGGTAAAAAAATGTGGTGATTTTTTATTTAACTTTTTATCACTAAAACTTGATTTGCAAAAAAACACTATTTTTAATTTTTTTTATTTTTTGATATGTTTTAGAGGACATAAAATGCCAACTTTTCAGAAATTTCCAGGTTGTGCAAAAAATCATTGACCAAGTTATGAATTTTTTAATCAATACTGATTTTTTCAAAAAATCGAAATTTTGGTCGCAAAAAACTTTCAACTTCATTTTTCGATGTAAAATTGAATTTGCAATCAAAAAGTACTTCAGTGAAATTTTGATAAAGTGCACCGTTTTCAAGTTATAGCCATTTTTATGTAACTTTTTTCAAAATAGTCGCAGTTTTTCATTTTTTTTTAATTAGTGCACATCTTTGCCCACTTTTGAAAAAAATATGTTTGAAAAGCTGAGAAAATTCTCTATATTTTGCTTCTTCGGACTTTGTTGATACGACCTTTAGTTGCTGAGATATTGCAATGCAAAGGTTTAAAAACAGGAAAATTGATGTTTTCTAAGTCTCACCCAAACAGCCCACCATTTTTTAAAAGTTGATATCTCAGCAACTAATGGTCCGATTTTGAATGTTAATATATGAAACATTCTTGAAATTTTCTTTTTCTTTTCGATAAAAATATTTTCAAAATTTTCAAATCGAGACTAACATTTTAAAAGGGCGTAATATTGAATGTTTGGACTTTTTGAAATGTTAGTCTTGATTTGAAAATTTTGAAAATATTTTTTTCGAAAAGATCGGAAAATTTCACAAATGTTTCATATATTAACATTGAAAATCGGACCATTAGTTGCTAAGATATAGACATTAAAAAATGGTGGGCTGTTTGGGTGAGACTTAGAAAACATCAATTTTTCTGTTTTTAAACCTTTGCATTGCAATATCTCCGCAACTAAAGGTCGTATCAACAAAGTCCGAAGAAGCAAAATATAGAGAATTTTCTCAGCTTTTCAAAAATATTTTTTTCAAAAGTGGGCAAACAAGTGCACTAATTTTAAAAAATGAAAAACTGCGACTATTTTGAAAAAAGTTACATAAAAATGGCTGTAACTTGAAAACGATGCACTTTATCAAAATTTCACTGAAGTACTTTTTGATTGCAAATTTGATTTTACATCGAAAAATGAAGTTGAAAATTTTTTGCGACCAAAATTTCGATTTTTTGAAAAAATCAGTATTGATTAAAATATTCATAACTTGGTCACTGATTTTTTGCACAACCTGGAAATTTCTGAAAAGTTGGCATTTTATGTCCTCTAAAACATATAAAAAAATAAAAAAATTGAAAATAGTGTTTTTTTGCAAATCAAGTTTTAGTGATAAAAAGTTAAATAAAAAAATCACCAAATTTTTTTACCGTGTATCATTTTTTTCCAGTGTAGTCCGTATCCATACCTACAACTTTGCCGAAGACACCAAATCGATCAAAAAATTCCTTCAAAAGATACAGATTTTTGAATTTTCATGCATCATTTTTGTATGGACAGCTGCCAAATTTGTATGGAAAATTATATGGACAAACTAATGATGCAAAATGGCTTCTTTGGGCATATCGAAGGCACCAAAAAAGTTTCAGTCGGATTAAAAAATACAAAAAAAAATCGAATGACCGAAATCCTAGAGAACTGCTCTTTTGAGCCAACACCTTGGACGTATTTTATGAAAAACCTGTTTAACATTCTTGTCTGCCACGATATGTTCTTGAATGGTTATAAAAACGTTTGCCTAACTCCCTCCTGAATCTTAAAGGCAGAATGTTGTTAAACGGTTCTAACGACGTTATCCAACCCGGTTCAGAATCTTATAGTCAAGAGTTCTTATGACATGTTCAACAAACGTTCTCTATGCAAGTAGGACGTGCGCTGGTAAAACTTAATAAAACCACGCACATTTCTAACAGGTTAAGAGATGTTCAACAACAGAAAAACGTGCGCTTTTTCCAGCGTTCAAGAGTTCTCAGGGACGTTGGGAAAACATAGTAAATGAGTTCAACAACAAGTTCGGAAATCTTTTGGCGAACAAAGTGTGCTACTTGGGAGAATTTTCAAGATCTGACTTACCTATCTTAAATTACAAGCAGTTTAAAAAATTGTCTGAATTCACATAACCTCAACTGGTCGGGTCTGATCGCCACGAAAAAGCTCTATGTGTTCCGTACATTGCATACTGTATTTATTGCATATACGGTACATAGAGGTACATTGGCTTTGATCGTACAGTTTTCACAGCGGCGAGTTAGCCGTGCGGGTTGGGACGCGGACTTAGTAAGCTAGATATAACTATCGCTGGTTTGATTTTTTTTAGGATTACAGATATTTTTTCCTAGCGTCTGCCAGATGTAAATTTACACATTATAAGAGGTAAAATTAAAGTTTTTTCTGACATAAAAGATGTACTCCTTTTTAGATGTAATTTTACCATGTTTATTTTTACTGTGTAATGTGTGTATGAAAAACATTTTTTTCGCCAACTTTAGGCTCGGGTATCAACTAATTTCGCTCAAAATTTGAACAGATGCTTAAAATAACCCAACAAACAAAAAACTTGTGGAGCAGGGGGTCATTTTTTCTGGGCACCCAACTGGACACATACCAAACTAAGCTTCGTGCCATCAATTCAGATCGTATTTAATTTTCTGGTGAAATAAGTACAGTTCCTCAGAACTAAGGCAACCTTTGAAAAAAAAATCACAAAAAAAGTCCGCAAATTTCTATCAAAGTCTGTACCGTAATCTGGGGTGAATCGGGACTACAGTCTGAATAGGGACAGCAGTTTTTAGAGAACTTCAAGCTTTTAAATTTGGAAATGGATGAACACATTTTGTTGGCCTGAGTCTGTTCTAACCGAAACCAACCAGAAAAATCAAAATATTGTGCTCCAACATGGTTAAAACTGCTGTCCCAATTCGCCCCATGTGTCCCGATTGACCCCAGTTTACGGTATAAGCCAATTTTGCCCTTTCACAATATTACCCCGTATTTTTTCTTATCTGTCAAAAAACAACAGCAGAATCTACCTTCCATCAATCACCACACGGTGTATTTTTTTGAGACCTCAAAGATAAAAAAAAAATCGGTATCTCTGATATTTGGCACCGTGAAAGAAGGGCTCTTTTCCGACATTTTGCGGGGTATACCGAAATATTTCGTTGGGGGGTCCAGAGCAACTTTTTTTTGATGATTATTTTTCGATTTTATGGGATATTTGTTCAAAAATGTCACAGAAAATCGGTGCATTCATGTTGATATCACTCAAATTTCTAATGAATATGCCTCTAACCAATTATATTTGACCAATATTTGACCTCCAATAAACAAAAATTCGAACCAAAATTACCAGATTTCTAGCTTTTTTTGAAATTACCCCAAAATTCAAGCTGGAAACTCCGATATGACCGATAGTAAATCTTTTCTTTGTACAATTTGTCATCAAATTACAGCAACACATTGCACAGTGGTTCAAAAGGCTGTTTTGACGAACTTAATTGATTAGAGCAAAAAGTAAGTATTTTCGTGCTTCGACATGTTCTACAACTTTGTTCAGCGTTGTCATGGCCTACTTTTGATGAAATTTGTTTTTCAAAATACTCATCACAGTAGGCTATGGAATTTCTAACTTTTGACTGTTAAGAGATAGAGCTTAGGTGTCTTCGGCAAAGTTGTAGGGCTGAAAATTTCCACAAACTTTGTCGAAGACGCCAAAGCTCTATCTTTGCGTTGAATACCAGTTTTGGAACCTTTTTCATAAATCCCTGGCAAAAACCAGTTTTTTGACTAAAACTATGTTGAACTTTGATTTTAGACGATTACAATGTTCAGAAGAGTTGTCAGTAATATCAAAACAAACAACTTTGTCCAAGACGCCAAATTGATAGGAGCTATGTGTGATGAGTTATAGCAAGATTTGGTGATAATTTAGCTAGTTTTCGAGATCGGTATACAAAGCCTCGGGCAAAATGTCGGGTGAATCATTCGTCCGAAGGTTTACGGTCATAGATTTCAGAGCATTTCAATTTATTTTATTTTTGATGACTATATTTAAATGCATTTAGGACACTTTTAAGGCACATTTTTGCGATTTGTTCGGACACACGAGGCGTGTAGGCCAGAAATTTGTGAAAATTTTGACGTATTGGAAGTCTATCTTTGGTGCCTATTGGCTAATAAATAATATGAATGTTTGAAATAATTTACTGTCTTTGCAACACCAGCAGATTAGCTGTTGAATGCTGGTTTACAGCCTATTTATGATTACTTTTAGTGCTGGATGGTTACTTGGGCAACGTTATGACGTTGTCTAGATGTCTAGATTTGCCGATTAAATCTTTTGGAAGAAATTTTTTTTTCAAAGATATTCACAAAAATACACTGGATAGCCTCAAAAATAGACTTCCAATACATAAAAATTTTCACAAGAGTCTGGCCTACACGCCTCGTGTGTCCGAATAAATCGCAAAAATGGCTTATGTGCCTTAAAAGTGTCCTAAATGCATTTAAATAGTCATCAAAAATAAAATAAATTGAAATGCTCTGAAATCTATGACCGTAAACCTTCCGACGAATGATTTACCCGAAATTTTGTAGTGGAATAGTCATACTTGAAGCCTATTGTATGGGTTTTTGCCCAAATTTGCCCGAGGCTTTGTATACCGAGCTCGAAAACTAGCTAAAAAAGTTCAACATAGTTTTAGTAAAAAAACTGGTTTTTGGCAAGGATTTATGGAAAAGGTTCCCAAACTGGTCTTCGACAAAGTTTGTGGAAATTTTCAGCCCTACAACTTTGCCGAAGACACCAAAGCTCTATCTCTTAACAGTGAAAAGTTAGAAATTCCATAGCCTACTGTGATGGGTATTTTGAAAAACAAATTTCATCAAAAGTAGGCCATGACAACGCTGAACAAAGTTGTAGAACATGTCAAAGCACGAAAATGCTTACTTTTTGCTATAATCAATTTTTTTTTTCAATTCAATTCGGTTTTATTAGTGAATAATCATGTTACAATGAGTTCTTTTGCAGTTCATAACAGAGTTTTGGAGTTCCTTTCAGCTGTGTGTTAAATCTCAATCCATTTTGGAAACGATTATTGCTTATGACTAAGAGATTATCAAGAGTAAGAAAAAATATAGAAAAACTTACTAAATTTGCAAAGGAAAGGGGATAGAAATAGAAAAAGCTTACACTAGATCACAGTTTTTTTTTATCTATTGTAGACGTGCTTGATCATCAGCTCCCCGAGGGCCAGAAATTGCTCCGCCTTGTTACGGCAGGTCCGAAACCGCGTCATCATCTCCCCGGCGAGAGCAAAGAACTCCGGCAGGGTGAAGAGATCTTCCCCGGTGACTCCTTGCTGGGCCGCATCGCCGCTTCCGGCAGCGACCACGCTTGCAAACGATCGCCCCCATCCAGGAGGGAACGCTGGGTTGTCCGCTGGAACCGTACGCTGGCCAGCTGCAGGAACGGCTGCGCTCGTACTTCGCTGAGGAGGGTGGGACGCTACTGATTTCTTCTTCCTCTTTTCCTGCTCCTCGAGGTAGGACTTGCGCGCGACGCATCCGCGGTAATTACCGGTATGGTTGCCGTCACAGTTCGCGCACTTTACGCGCGGCTTGGTTTGTTCTGCCTTGTCCCCCAAGTCCGCCTTTCGTGGCAGTGCGCACGCCTCCGAGAGGTGTGACTCACCCAGCCGTCCCCTAACATGACAGTTTTCGTGAGTTGCGCATATCCACCGACAGATGGCAAGTGGGCCTCGTCGGAGCCCGCCCATTAAATACGCAACTCAAAATTTGCATCGGAAACTTTTTTTTCGTGACGGCTTTCGCGGCACGCTCCCTTCAACTGTTCGAGACTAATATTCTAATGTGGTGTATCTCTAAACAAGTTTTTCAAGAAAGTGATTCCAGAATGCTTATTTCGTCGTTTTAAACCGAAACAAGGCAAAAACTATATTAATTTTAACTATTCGCCATTTTCAATTGTTTGGCTAGATAATATCGAAGGCCGCCATCTTAGGCCCACTGGGCCCACAAAACGGGGTACGCTCAGTTTGTATGGGAGCTGTCAACATGCTCCCGGGCTGGACTCACCGCACTTCACGCAGCGGGGCCGGAGGTTGCAGTTCCGCGAGCCGTGGCCGAATTTCTGGCAACGGTGGCATTGCGCTACGTCCGTCGGGTTCTTGGTGTAAAACCGCCAGTTTACCCAAAAACCGTCCAACGTCTTAGTCCGCCGCAGGTCTTGGATCTTGACGGTGCCGCGGTCGAAGTACAACAGGTACAGTGTGTGTGTACCTGTTACCGTTGTCTTGCGCGAGAGCACTTTAATCTCCCGCGGTTTTATTCCGGCGTCCGAAAGGTGACCCTTCAGGTCGGAGATCGGACGGTCTTGATAACCCTGCAAGACGACCTTAACAGGGGGCTTCTCGGGGTTGAATGTGTAGAAGTTGAAGTTGCTACGCTTCAATTCTTCAAATACCAGGTCGAAGTTCTTTTTATTCAGTGTGATCACTTGCACTGCCGACTTACCGATTTTCAGACAATATCCGAGGCCTTCCAGCAACTCGTCAACATCGTCCGCCAACGTGTCCAAAATAAAAATTGGAGGTGGTCTTCGTTCCGTTGGAGAATTATTCTTTTTTGGCGTCGGCACTTTTTTCCGTGCACGACCATCGTCGTCGTCGTCGTCGGTAGTGGTGCTACCGTCGGTGTTGTTGTTGTTTTCTTCGTCGTCGCTCAGCATCTGGAACTCGTTCCTGATGGATATGTTGGCGGATGTTGATGTGCCACTGGTCGTGGCACCGGAGGTACCCGAACGGGTTCGCACTGGTGATCTTGGAACATATCCGGGGTGTAGTAACTTTTTATCGATTCCTTCTGCGCTCACGCTCCCCTGCGCGATGGCGGTCGACACGGCGTTGGTTTGTTTACCTTTTGCACACGGCCGGTAGACGAACTTCGCGGGTTTTTCGAGGCCGCACTCGAACTGCCACGGCCACGGCCGGCCTTTGGCATGCTGGAGAAGCAAACTCGCGGGTAACCACAATCAATTACGGCGAAAAAAATCGAAAAAACGATGGAGCACTGAGCACTAGCTGCATGCTCTCGTGCGTACACGGAGGGAGCTGACTATAATCAATTAAGTTCGTCAAAACAGCGTTTTGAACCACTGTGCATGGCCCGGTTACAAATTTGAGCAGTAAACAATGCAAAACATAGATTATTTATTTAATAAGCTGTTTATTACCCAATAGGCTCCGAAAATATTTTTTTCATTCCTCTGGCACATCACACCATTACATTTTAAAACATTGTAGAATACAGTTTTCTGAATAAGTTCCAAAAAAAAACTATCAGTTTTGGTTTAATATAAGCAAAGATATGCCTTATATGTTCAATATAAGCAGAGATATGCCCAATTTCCTGAAATAAATTGTGCCTTTCTCCAAAACTTCTTAATTTAATTACCTTTCACATTATATTATGGTCACTGCCTACTGAGTTTTGTAATGAATGCTATAGAATAATTTTCATGAATTTCGTCAGAACTTGTTATTATTTTTAATGTTTCAATAAAATATTATCATCATAAAAAATATCTTAGTAGGCAGTGCCCATCATGTGAAAGGTAATTAAATTAAGAAATTTGGGAGAAAGGCACTATTTGTTTCAGGAAATTGGGCATATCTCTGCTTATGTTGAACCAAAACTGAAACTTTTTTATGGAACTTGTTCAGAAAACTGTTTTCTACAATGTGATTAATTCTAAAATGTTTTAAAATGTAATCATAATAATGTGTGATGTGGCAGAGGATTGAAAAAATAATGTTCGGAACCTATTGGGTAATAAACAGCATATTGATGTAGACTACGTCTTTGTCGAAAGTACTGGGGTGCAATTCCAAAAAAGCCGGACCGAAGGCCCTGGATTACTGCGTCATCCGTCAAACGCTTGTATCTTCCTTCCCTCTAATCGAATCGACACGATTTATGTTCCATTCGATTCGAAAATTATTCAGCAATTTGCTATAAAACTTTCATTGTTGGCAAAATAGTTTAACTATTGACACAATTGAATGTTTTAAAATGTTTTCAAAATGCAGAGATTTTGCAAGCAAAATGAGCGCTTCCCACTCACGGACGGGAATGTCAAGT
The DNA here is from genome assembly GCF_015732765.1 of Culex quinquefasciatus. NCBI lineage: Eukaryota > Metazoa > Arthropoda > Insecta > Diptera > Culicidae > Culex > Culex quinquefasciatus. The sequence continues at coordinate 105,814,171 of NC_051862.1, read as the reverse complement.
ACCTATTTTGAGGGGAAAATCATCCGAGCAACGCGACCGAGTGTCGGTCGCGAAAAATGAGGGGAAGTAGCGGGCCGAAATCATATATAAGAAAGTGCGCCAGTTTTCATTCCAACATTCACTTCTCAGACGTCGGACCGGCAGCAGCAGCAGCAGGAAAGCTCTGCCCAGAGCAGTAGCAGCAAGAGAGAGACCAGAGCAGCAGCAGCAGGAGAGAGAGGGACCAGAACTGGCAAAGAACCGCGCATCGCCTTCTCGTCGTCACCGTCAACCAGTTGCCTCTCGATGGCCGGACCGTTTGGATCTTTCGTGGTTGCTGTGGTTCGGAGGTGCCTCACTCCCCGTCCCTCGTCCCACCCGGGACGAGGCATCAACAAGATGAGGCGCGCGCCTGCTGCCTTCCGCCGAAAAGCCTCTCGTGGGTCAAGCCGTGGTTGTGAAACAATCAGGACATCCAACTAGCTCGTCGCATTCGCGGCGAGCGCTTCTGAAAGAGTTACGTCGTATCCAATTCCAAACTGTTGAAAGAGTTGTCCTCGTCCCACCCGGGACGAGGCAGCGAGCTGCAATAATTTCAATTTAAATTTCAGGAACAAATTTTGGTCTTCGGGGGCGACGGAATGCACAGCTTTCTGAGGCTGCTCTCGCCCCCAACCTCTCTGCCCTCCCCCCTTTCTGCTCTTTGATTTCTTGCAACAAATCATCCAATGCTCTCGTTTACCTTCAAAATCAATAATTATGTATTGATTCATGCCTAGAAATGCTAAAAGTTTATTAATCTTTTTAATCTTATTGAAAATTTCAAAGAATTTCATTTTTTCGAAAGTGTCGAAAGTTAAACAATTTGCTACCCGATTTGATTCTCACCAAACGCACACATCTAAACTTTACGTAGTCTACGCCATTCCGGTTATGTCTGTGACATAACTACTTTGACTTTTTATTAAATAACCCATGTTTTGCATTGCTTAATGCTCAAATTCATATCCGGGCAGTGTGTTGCTGAATTTTCATGACAAATTATACAAAGAAAAGATTTACTTTCGGTCGTATCGGGATTTCCAGCTTAAATTAAGGAGTAATTTCAAAGAATGTTAGAAATCTGGTAAATTTGGATCGAATTTTTGTTTATTGGAGGTCAAATATTGGTCAAATGTAGTTTCTTAGAGTCCCCAAGGCATATTCATAAGAAATTTGAGTGATATCAACATGAGTGCACCGATTTTCTGTGACTTTTTTGAACAAATATCCCATAAAATCGAAAAATAATCTTCAAAAAAAAAACCCCCCCGACGAAATATTTTGGTATACCCCGCAAAATGTCGGGAAAGAGCCCTTCTTTCACGGTGCCAAATACCAGACATGCCGAATTTTTTATCATTAGCTTGCTCTAAAAAACACACCGTGGCGCCACTGTGGAAATGCACTTCCCAGCGAGAGAATCGCCCAGAACGGCGATTCCTTGAACCGAGCTTCTTGCTCGGGACACTGACAGATGCTGAATGATGCGCGCTACGTAGCTGTCATTATTTCTAGGGGATTGTCGGTATAAACTAAATACCGACAAGCACGCTACAACGTGTAGCCTAAAGACCCTAAATAGGTAGACTGGCCAGACAAGTTGCATCCAAAATATGCATACCACACATCCTCCCTCTACTCAAGAAAAGAAGAAAATATGAACCTAAAACAAAAAAGTATAAAATATCCAATAAGTGTAAATTTACGACGAAATTTTGAAATTAGCTAATGTGTAAATTTATAAAATTCCTGTCAAATAGAAAACAACAACTTGTTTCTCACGGCTCCTCTCCGTGCTACCCAAAGGCCAAAACATAACTAACTGTGAAAAATCCTTGTCCAAAGTCGATTGAGAGCACCCAAATCTCCTTTTACACCTATTTCTCTGGTATTCGAATTGATGATCTTTGGATTGCGAGTCCAAATTTCAACAAATGACTCCACCGAAGCAGATTTAGTCTGGTAATCTTTTTGGCTGTACCAACTCCAGGGAGACGATTCCTACATCTGGGATGACCTAACGGTCTCAATATCCAGACAGCGTCCAACATTTTCTTCCCCATCCAACGGAAGCCGTGATCAAGCGTTGTTCTTCTCAAGAAACACTAACAGAGGTCTTTTTTTTTATTCATAAATTATTTTTATTAGGTCCTTTTAGGTACTGCGACCAGGTTAGGACCGAGGATCGGTTTAAAAACAACAAAAAAAAAAAAACAACAAAAATAACTCCTTATAACCCGTACTTGGAGATCATGGAACTGACGAGCGTTACTTGGTCCAAGCGGGTCTTGCAGGTCTTGAACCTGCCGATGTACTCGGAGAAAATGCCCCACAACTCAGCCGAACTGTAGAGCTCCTCCCCGGCTTCCTCCTTCGTGGCTCCACCACCTCGGGAGCCATCTTGGCTGCTTCCTGCGGGTCGAGGGCGATGCACTGGTCCGTTTTGTGGGGACCCCCACAGTTGTTGCACCTCCCCTTGAGGTGGCAGTTCCTGGTTCCATGACCCAGCTGCAAGCAGTTCCTGCACTGGGTCACGTTCGGCCGCTTGTTCCGGTAGGCCTCCCACCGGATGTGAAATGCTGTCAAGAGCTTGATTTCACTCAGCTGCTTGCCCGAGCATGGGTAAATAACAAGGGAAATGCGCAATAATACCTTTCTCTGGTATCAATACCAAATTTTGGTATTCCTGGACCCTTTAAAATTTGTCTTGAGGATTCCCGAGCATGGGTAAATAACAAGGGAAATGCGTAATAATACCTTTCTCTGGTATCAATACCAAATTTTGGTATTCCTGGACCCTTTAAAATTTGTCTTTAGGATTATGCAAGAGCAAAATGTGGTATCATACCAATTTAAGGTATTGTTTTGATATTGCAAAATTGCAGAATTTGTCAATGGTCGAACACCACATATTGGTATTCTTTTGGTATTACAGTGTTTTATCGAATTCCTCTGAAACTATGGGAAAATGTTGACCAATTTTGGCAAAATAATTAATTTTGCGCTAAAATTATGTCTCAAAGCGAATGCTTTAATTGAAAACCGGAAATTTCAAACTTGATTTTAAACATTTTTGATAAACCCCCTAAAGAAATTACTTGAAATTGTGGAAAATTTTCTAAGTCAGGATGGTACATTTTGGTATTATTTTGGTATTAAAGTGTTTTTATCAAATTCCTCTGAAACTATGGGAAAATTTTGACCAATTTTGACAAAATAATTAATTTTGCACTAAAATGATGTCTTAAAGCGAATGCTTTCATTGAAAACCGGAAATTTCGAACTTGATTTTAAACATTTTTGATATACCCCCTAAAGAAATGACTTGAAATTGTGGAAAATTTTCTAAGTCAGGATGGCACATTTTGGTATTATTTTGGTATTGAAAGGTTTCATCAATTTTCTCTGAAACTATGGGATTTTTTTTACCAATTTGGACAAGATAATAAATTTTGCGCTAAAATGATTTGAAAAAAAAACCAAATACTTTGAAAAACGAGTCAATCGAAAGATTGTTGAATTTTGGTGAATTTCAATCCAGTTTTATTTTAATAACACTTATTTTTCAATCTTGTTATTTTTCAGAATCTTCAAGAACTTCATGCACAGGCCGTTCATCAATGACAAATGCATTCGGTGTGGTGAAGAATATCACTAAGAACAACATGGAATCATCAGGTGAGTAGATTTGGCTGTTGCATATGGATCATTTCCGTTTTTTCACTAACTGCAACTGCTGCACTAAAAATGGTATGAAAATACCAAATTTTGGTATTACTTGTGCAAATATCAGCGACCAAAATGTGATCTTGGTTGCTCAGTAATAGATGGTAAAAAACCATCAAATCATACCAAAATCATGTATGTGGAAGACCACAGGAATACCAAAATATGATTTTCCAAGGGCGCGGGAATACCTAAAATTAAACCATGGCAATACCAAGTTTTGGTATTCAAGCAATGTTCAAAAATCCAGAAGACCTCAACTTGGTATTGAAATGGTTCTATTTTGAGGTATTATTTTACCCTTGGAATAACATGGTGTGGTATTGTTGTGCCCTTCCACATACAAGACTTTGGTATGATTTCATGGTATTTTACCATCTATTACTGGGCAACCAAGGGCACATTTTGGTCGCTGTTATTTGCTCAAGTAATAACAAAATTTGGTATTCCCGTGTTATTTACCCCTGCTCGGGTTATGCAAGAGTAAAATGTGGTATCATACCAATTTAAGGTATTGTTTTGATATTGAAAATTGCAGAATTTGTCAATGGTCGAACACCACATTTTGGTATTCTTTTGGTATTACTGTATTTTATCAAATTCCTCTGAAACTATGGGAATATTTTGACCAATTTTGACAAAATAATTAATTTTGCGCAAAAATGATGTCTCAAAGCGAATGCTTTCATTGAAAACCGGAAATTTCAAACTTGATTTTAAACATTTTTGATATACCCCTTACAGAAATGACTTGAAATTGTGGAAAAAATTTCTAAGTCAGGATGGCACATTTTGGTATTATTTTGGTATTAAAGTGTTTTATCAAATTCCTCTGAAACTATGGGAATATTTTGACCAATTTTGACAAAATAATTAATTTTGCGCTAAAATGATATCTCAAAGCGAATGCTTTCATTGAAAACCGGAAATTTCAAACTTGATTTCAAACATTTTTGATATACCCCCTACAGAAATGACTTGAATGTGTGGAAAATTTTCTAAGTCAGGATGGCATGTTTTGGTATTATTTTGGTATTGAAAGGTTTCATCAATCAATCATCAATTTTCTCTGAAACTATGGTATTTTTTTTACCAATTTGGACAAGATAATAAATTTTTGTTTTTTGAAGAAAAAATGTTAAAGCTGGTTTTAACATTTTTTTTATATACCCATTACGATTTTTTTTAAATTGTTGATATTTCTAACCAAATACTTTGAAAAACGAGTCAATCGAAAGATTATTGAATTTTGGTGAATTTCAATCCAGTTTCATTTTAATAACACTTATTTTTCAATCTTGTTATTTTTCAGAAGCTTCAAGAACTTCAAGGCCGTTCATCAATGACAAATGCATTCGGTGTGGTGAAGAATATCACTAAGAACAACATGGAATCATCAGGTGAGTAGATTTGGCTGTTGCATATGGATCATTTCCGTTTTTTCACTAACTGCAACTGCTGCACTAAAAATGGTATGAAAATACCAAATTTTGGTATTACCTACTTGTGCAAATATCAGCGACCAAAATTTGCTCTTGGTTGCCCAGTAATAGATGATAAAATACCATGAAATCATACCAAAATCATGTATGTAGAAGACCACAGGATTACCAAAATATGATTTTCCAAGGGCGCGGGAATACCTAAAATTAAAACCATGGCAATACCAAGTTTTGGTATACAAGCAATGTTGTAAAATCCAGAAGACCTCAACTTGGTATTGAAATGGTTTTATTTTGAGATATTATTTTACCCTTGGAATAACATGGTTTGGTATTGTTGTGCCCTTCTACATACAAGACTTTGGTATGATTTCATGGTATTTTACCATCTATTACTGGGCAACCAAGGGCACATTTTGGTCGCTGTTATTTGCCCAAGTAATACCAAAATTTGGTATTCCCGTGTTATTTACCCCTGCTCGGGTAGTCATCAATGAGACACGGAGAACAATGATAAAATGGCTCTCACAAGAGCAATTCTCTACGAAATCGGTCTTTTTTCTTCAATTTTAATATTTGTATTTTTTAATCCGACTGAAACTTTTTTGGTGCCTTCGATATGCCCAAAGATGCCATTTTGCATCATTAGTTTGTCCATATAATTTTACATACAAATTTGGCAGCTGTCCATACAAAAATGATGTATGAAAATTCAAAAATCTGTATCTTTTGAAGGAATTTTTTGATCGATTTGGTGTCTTCGGCAAAGTTGTAGGTATGGATACGGACTACTCTGGAAAAAAATAATACACAGTAAAAAAAATTTGGTGATTTTTTTATTTAACACACTAAAACTTGATTTGCAAAAAAACACTATTTTTTTAATATGTTTTAGAGGACATAAAATGCCAACTTTTCAGAAATTTCCAGGTTGTGCAAAAAATCATTGACCGAGTTATGAAATTTTGAATCAATACTGATTTTTTCAAAAAATCGAAATTTTGGTCGCAAAAATGTTTTAACTTCATTTTTCGATGTAAAATTGAATTTGCAATCAAAAAGTAAATATGAAACAATTGTGAAATTTTCCGATCTTTTCAAAAAAAATATTTTCAAAACTTTCAAATCAAGACTAACATTTTAAAAGGGCGTAATATTCAATGTTTGGCCTTTTTGAAATGTTAGTCTTGATTTGAAAATTTTGAAAATATTGTTTTCGAAAAGATCGGAAAATTTCACAAATGTTTCATATTTTAACATTGAAAATCGGACCATTAGTTGCTGAGATATCGACATTGAAAAATGGTGGGCTGTTTGGGTGAGACTTAGAAAACATCAATTTTCCTGTTTTTTAACCTTTGCATTGCAATATCTCAGCAAACTAAAGGTCGTATCAACAAAGTCCGAAGAAGCAAAATATAGAGGATTTTCTCAGCTTTTCAAAAATATTTTTTTCAAAAGTGGACAAACATGTGCACTAATTTAAAAAAATTAAAAACTGCGACTATTTTGAAAAAAGTTACATAAAAATGGCTATAACTTGAAAACGGTGCACTTTATCAAAATTTCACTAAAGTACTTTTTGATTGCAAATTCAATTTTACATCGAAAAATGAAGTTGAAAATTTTTTGCGACCAAAATTTCGATTTTTTGAAAAAATCAGTATTGATTAAAAAATTCATAACTTGGTCAATGATTTTTTGCACAACCTGGAAATTTCTGAAAAGTTGGCATTTTATGTCCTCTAAAACATATCAAAAAATAAAAAAAAATATAAATAGTGTTTTTTGGCAAATCAAGTTTTAGTGTTAAAAAGTTAAGGGTGCACAGCAACGAAGGAAGTTGTTGTCTTCTTATACCAAAATTGTCAAACTTACGGACCCAATCCTGCAACTACGGGATTGTAAAATTAATGAAACTTTGCTGTAAATTACTTGGTGGACAGTACTTTAGGGGATGAATATAAAAATATTTCGATAGTACCCGTAGTTTTGAAGATACTAAAATGTCTGTAACAAAAATCTGGGTGCAAAAGCTCTGGTTGATTTGCACCGTTAAATAAAAGAATTACCAAATTTTTTTACCGTTTATTTTTTTTTTCCAGTGTAGTCCGTATCCATACCTACAACTTTGCCGAATACACCAAATCGATCAAAAAATTCCTTCAAAAGATACAGATTTTTGAATTTGCATGCATCATTTTTGTACGGACAGCTGCCAAATTTGTATGGAAAATTATATGGACAAACTAATGATGCAAAATGGCATCTTTGGGCATACCGAAGGCACCAAAAAAGTTTCAGTCGGATTAAAAAATACAAAGAAAATCGAATGACCGAAATCCTAGAGAACTAACTGCTCACAAGTAGTAGTTTCAACCAAACAAGCTCATATTTTGGGGAAAGGTGTGTCTACACCAGCGATTCTCAACGGGGGTACCGAGCCTACTTGATTTATATGGTAGGGGGTACCAGCCTAGAAGAAGGTTGAGAATCGCTGGTCTACACGATACACGTCTGCCATAACAGTGGCTTTGGTTATGGAAGCTCCCTTGAAAAGTTATTCATTTATGTTTGATTCTGGGGTGTAAAAGTAAATTATGGACAAAAATTAGTCTTTCGCTCGTAGGCTGCCATAAACACCAAAACTAACATTTCTCCAGATTTTTTTCGACGTTTCATAGGGAATGAGTTGGGCTACAATCCCAAGTAACCGCGAGGCACTAAATAGCGGCATTAAATCAGCATTATATTGGCATTTAATACCAGCAAATAATGCTTCAAAACATTAAATCAGCACTTTTCCCTTGAGAAATATTTCAAGTGGCGCACAGTGATGCCGATTTACCCAAGTAAACACAAGCTCTAAATTGAAGTATTAATTCAGTACTAAATCAGCACTCGAATATTTTGAAGTAGTAAATAAGCTTTGCGAATGCCTCAAAGTACCAAAACTTTGCATCATTACAACTGGCATTAAATCACCATTTACGACCTTGAAAATGTGCTTCAAAGCATTTAATGTTTATCAACAAAGTAACCCATCGATACGGGAAACATTTCAGCCAGACATGTCTTATTGACTTTGATCCTTCTCCCGTCATACCGTTCTAATAAGCGTGCGGGCAAAGGTGCAGTTCCCCCAGTGTGCATATGTTATAATTTTGCGTGAACTGGGTTCAATTCCCGCCGATTGAAATGTTTTTTTGTTTTTTTTTGTTTTTGTGGAAAACTGCAGCCTGTAATTAAGCCAAATCACCTCCGTGTACGCACGAGAGCAAGTAGCAGTCAAGTGCTCTGTGCTCTACCGTTTTTTCGAAATTTTTCGCCGTAGTTGTTAGTGATTACCCGCGAGTTTGCTTCTCCAGCATGCCAAAGGCCGGCCGTGGCCGTGGCAGTTCGAGTGCGGCCTCGAAAAACCCGCGAAGTTCGTCTACCGGCCGTGTGCAAAAGGTAAACAAACCAACGCCGTGTCGGCCGCCATCGCGCAGGGGCGTGAGCGCAGATGGAATCGACAAAAGTATCTACATCCCGGATACGTTCCGAGATCACCAGTGCGAACCCGTTCCGGTACTTCCGGTGCCACGACCAGTGGCACATCAACATCCGCCAACATCCCCATCAGGAACGAGTTCCAGATGCTGAGCGACGACGAAGAAAACAACAACACCGATGGTAGCAGCACTACCGACGACGACGACGATGACGGACGTGCACGGAAGAAAGTGTCGACGCCAAAAAAGAACAATTCTCCAAAGGAACGTAGACCACCTCCAATTTTTGTTTTGGACACGTTGGCGGACGATATTGACGAGTTGCTGGAAGGCCTCGGATATTGTCTGAAAATCGGTAAGTCGTCAGTGCAAGTTTACATTTGACGAAAAGAACTTCGACCTGGTTGTGGAGAAATTGAAGCGTCAAAACTTCAAGTTTTACACATTCGACCCCGTGCAGAAGACTGCCGTTAAGGTCGTTTTGCAGGGTACCAAGACCGCCCGATCTCCGACCTCAAGAAGGACCTCTCGGGTGCTGGAATAACGCCGCGTGACATAAAAGTGCTCTCGCGGAAGACTACAGTCACAGGTACACACACACTGTACCTGTTGTACTTCGACCGCGGCACCGTCAAAATTCAAGACCTGCGGCGAACAAAGGCGTTGGACGGGTTTTGGGTAAATTGGCGGTTCTACTCAAAGAACCCGTCGGACGCAGCACAATGCCACCGTTGCCAGAAATTCGGCCACGGCTCGCGGAACTGCAACCTCCCGCCCCGCTGTGTGAAGTGCGGTGAATCACACCTCTCTGAGGCGTGTGCACTGCCGTGCAAAGCGGACTTGGGGGACAAGGCAGAGCAAACGAAGACGCGCATCAAGTGCGCCAACTGCGGAGGTAACCATACCAGCAACTACCGTGGATGCAGCGCACGGAAAAACTACCTCGAGGAGCAGGAAAAGAGGAAGAAGAAAGCAGCAGCGTCCCACCCTCCTCAGCGAAGTACGAGCGAAACCGTGCCGGCAGCTGGTCATCGTACGGTTCCAGCGGACAACTCAGCGTTCCTCCTGGATGGGGCGATCGTTCGCCAGCGTGGTCGCTGCCGGCAGTGGCAATACGGCCCAGCAAGAAGTTACCGGAGAAGATCTCTTTACCCTGCCAGAGTTCTTTGCTCTCGCAGGATATGATGACGCGGTTTCGGACCTGCCGTAACAAGGCGGAGCAATTCCTGGCCCTTGGGGAGCTGATGATCAAGCACATCTATAAAGGATAAAATACTGTGATCTAGTTTTAAGCTTTTTCTATTTCTATCCCCTTTCCCTTGCAATTTTAGTAAGTTTTTTTTTATATTTTTCTTACTCTTGGTGACACCTTTATTTACAAGCAATAACTGTTCCAAAATGGATTATGATGTAACACACAGCTGTAAGGAACTCCAAAACTCTGTTATGTACCTCAAAAGAACTTATTGTATCTTGATTATTCACCAATAAAACCGAATTGAATTGAATAATTAAGCCAAATTTTTCAAAACATATGTCCAAAGGACATAGGACATTATCAAAAGTTCTCTGGTAAATTTAGTTACTTTTCTTACAAGCAATAAGCTGCTTTCCGGAAGTCTGATACACTTTGTGAAATTTTGCCAACCGTGGACCAAGCACTCCTCGGAAAAAACAGTTCCCGTTAGCCGTTAGCCAGTACTTGTCCCTAATAACCTCAAGCTTTCCGTAATTGATTGCACTGCACTTACTGGCTGGCCGCAATTTGCTGTGTGACTCGTAAATAATTTCCGTCCAACGAAATGACAACGAGTTTTTCTCATGAACCAGAAACTCGAAACAGCATAAAGAAAACCTTCCTTAATGTTCGATGCATCAACCACATCGATTAAAACTTTCAAAACAACCACTCACTTCAGAATACATCAGTTGGCTGGTGCGCATCCTGGAGATCGACGAGAAAAATGCAAGAATAACATCAAAGTGTCACACTCACACATGACACGCAACAGGAGAAAAAAAAAACAAAGGAAGCCCACCACCAAGTGTGTGGCGCAGCTAGCTGTCCTTTTTTTCCCCCAGCGATGACGTCGATAAAGCAGTTTTTTTGTTCGAGCTTTCGGTGAGGCATTAAATCGGCATCACTGTGCGCCACTTGAAATATTTCCCTAGGGAAAGTGCTGATTTAATGTTTTGAAGCATTATTTGCTGGTATTAAATGCCAATATAATGCTGATTTAATGCCGCTATTTAGTGCCTCGCGGTTACTTGGGTAATGCCTCACCGAAAGCTCGAACAAAAATAAACTGCTTTATCGACGTCAAGGCTGGGGAAAAAAAAGGACAGCTAGCTGCTCCACACACTTGGTGGTGGGCCTCCTTTGTTTTTTTTTCTCCTGTTGCGTTTCATGTGTGAGTGTGACACTTTGATGTTATTCTTGCATTTTTCTCGTCGATCTCCAGGATGCGCGCCAGCCAACTGATGTATTCTGAAATGAGTGTTTGTTTTGAAAGTTTTAATCGATGTGGTTGATGCATCGAACATTGAAGAAGACTTTCTTTCTGCTGTTTCGAGTTTCTGGTTCATGAGAAAAACCCGTTGTCATTTTGTTGGACGAAAATTATCGACGAGTCACTCAGCATATTGCGGCCATCCAGTCAAGTACAGTACAATCAATTACGGAAGGCTTGGGGTTAATAGGGACAAGTAATGGCTAACGGCTAACGTAAACTGTTTTTCCGAGGAGTGCTTGGTCCACGGTTGGCAAAATGTCACAAAGTGTATCAGACTTCCGGAAAGCAGCTTTTTGCTTGCGAGAAAAGTCATTTAATTTACCAGAGATCTTTTGATAATGTCCTTTGTGCTATGGGCATATGTTTTGAAAAATTTGGCTTAATTACAGGCTGCAGTTTTCCACAAAAAAAATAAACAAAAAAACACTTCAGTCAGCGGGAATTGAACCCAGTTCACGCACAAATTAAACTGTTGCACACTGGGGGAAATGCGCCTTAGCCTGCACGCTTAATGGAACGGTATAACGGGAGAAGGATAAAAGTCAATAACAGCGTGCCTGGCTGAAATGTTTCCCGTATGGATGGGTTACTTTGCTGATAAACATCAAATGCTTTGAAGCACATTTTCAAGGTCGTAAATGGTGATTTAATGCCATTTGTAATGCTGCATTCGCAAAGCTTATTTACTACTTCAAAACATTCGAGTGCTGATTTAGTACTGAATAAATACTTCAATTTAGTGCTTGTGGTTACTTAGGATGTCCTTTCATTTGGATTGACCAAAATTAAGAATATACCCAGAATCCAGGGCTGCCTCATTGTTCCCCACTCCTTTCAGCCCATGGGTAACAATGAGATACTTTGATTTTTCTTCAATAAACTTTTCAAAATCTAACTCTTTCAAAATATTAATTGAAAGGGATTTTTGGCATATTTATTGAGTTTTTACTCCATTTGAGCAACTCTCTACTAAATCGGCCGATTTCGACCATTTTTATTTTTTGTATTTTTTTATTTGACTCAAACTTTGTGGGGGCCTTCCCTATGACCAAATATGCTATTTTGTGTCATTGGTTCACCCATACAAGTCTCCATACAATTTTGGCAGCTGTCCACACAAAAATGGTATGTAAATATTCAAACAGCTGTAACTTTTGTGTGAATTTTCTGATCAATTTGGTGTCTTCGGCAAAGTTATAGGTATTGTTGAGGACTTTTGAGAAAAAAATAGGTGCACGGAAAAAAATTGCAGATTTTTTTATCATCTTTTTTTTTCACTAAAACTCAATTTCCCAAAATACGTATTTTTTTATTTTCGAGATTTTTTGATATGTTTTAGGGGACAAAAATCCGCAACTTTTGAGCCATAGAGAAACACGGTCAAAAAATCTGCCGCCGAGTTATGAGTTTTTGAAAAAATAGTGATTTTTGGAAAAGTCGTAGTTTTATGCAAAAACAAGTTTGACATTATTTTTTAATGCAAAATTGAATTTGCAATTGAATAGTACTTTACAGATTTTTTAATAAAGGCATCCGTTTTCAAGATATAGCCACCGGAAGTTTGATTTTAGCGAAATATTTGCAGTTTTTCAATTTTTAAAAATAGTGACCATGAGTGACCATTTCTAAAAATATTTTTTTTGAAAAGTTCAGAAAATTTGCTATGAAATTGTCTAAGAGACATTGAAGATTGGACCTCGGGTTGCTGAGATAGAGTCGCTTTAAGAAAAAGAAACACGAAAATTGAAGTTTTCTTAATATCACAAAATAAACACACCATTTTCTAATGACCATATCTCAGCAACTAATGGTCCGATTTTTCATGTTAATGCATGAAACATTCGTGAAATTTTTCGATCTTTTCGAAAAAAATAATTTAAAAAAATTTAAATCAAGGCTAGCATTTTATATGGGCATAATATTCAATGTTTGGCCCTTTTAAAATGTTAGTCTTGATTTAAAAAATTTCAAATTATTTTTTTGAAAAGATCGGGAAATTTCACGAATGTTTTATGTATTAACATTGAAAATCGGACCATTAATTGCTGAGATATCGTCATTAGAAAATGGTGGGCTGTTTGGGTTAGACTTAGAAACAAGCTTCCCTGCACCGTGCGGTACACGCGGTTCACTTGTACCTCGGGATTGCTTTGCGCCTGCTTTGTTCGGTTTACACCCGTACCCGACTCACACGAACCGAGGGTAATTTGGTTCATCGTACCAGCGCACAACGACACTCTCGGTTCGTCGCCTCGGTTTTGTGTCTGGCACTCACCCATGGCATGAACCCGGTATATGAGCCAAGGTGCTTCACTCGTTACGAGCCCAGGTACGTGCCGAGGTACGCGCTGGCGGTACAAAACGGGCTCAATACCACGACACGTACCACGGCACGCTGGGTTCATGCCATGGGTGAGTGCCAGACAAAAACCGATGGGGCGAGCCGAGAGTGTCGTGGTGCGCTGGTACGATGTACCAAGATACCAATACACAAATGGGTTCAGGCACGTACCGAAGCTAGAAAACCAAACCCGCGGTGTGCGTTGGCACTGGCGCATGGGAAGCTTGCTTAGAAAACTTAAATTTTCGTGTTTCTTTTTCTTAAAGCGGCTCTATCTCAGCAACCCGAGGTCCAATCTTCAATGTCTCTTAGACAATTTCATAGCAAATTTTCTGAACTTTTCAAAAAAAATATTTTTAGAAATGGTCACTCATGGTCACTATTTTTAAAAATTGAAAAACTGCAAATATTTCGCTAAAATCAAACTTTCGGTGGCTTTATCTTGAAAACGGAGCCCTTTATCAAAAAATCTGTAAAGTACTTTTCGATTGCAAATTAAATTTTGCATTAAAAAATAATGTCAAACATGTTTTTGCATAAAACTTCTATTTTTTCCAAAAATCACTATTTTTTTCAAAAAATCATAACTCGGCGGCAGATTTTTTGACCATGTTTCTCTATGGCTCAAAAGTTGCGGATTTTTGTCCCCTAAAACATATAAAAAAATCTCGAAAATCAAAAAATACGTATTTTGGGAAATTGAGTTTTAGTGAAAAAAAAGTTGATAAAAAAATCTGCAAATTTTTTTTTCCTTGTGCCTTTTTTTTTCTCAAAAGTCCTCAACAATACCTACAATTTTGCCGAAGACACCAAATTGATCAGAAAATTCACTCAAAAGTTACAGCTGTTTGAATATTTACATTTTAATATTAATATTTACCATTTTTGTATGGACAGCTACCAAAATTGTATGGAGACTTGTATGGGTGAACCAATGACACAAAATAGCATATTTGGTCATAGGGAAGGCCCCCACAAAGTTTGAGCCAAATCAAAAAATGCAAATAAAATCCATTTCCGGTTTTGGTAGAGAATTGCTCATTTAACAAAAAATATAAAGTTTTTTGGTATAAATATATGGATTTTACAAAATTTTAATACTTTTTAGTATAACTTTTGTTAATTGGAGTTTCAAGTTGGTAAAATTGCTTTAAAATAATTAAGGCAAGTTACCTGCTACCAGGAAATAATTGATTTTCGTAGAGTGTCTCATTGTTCCTGTCAAGTGCGTCTATAATGAGACAGTTGAATAGCTCGGGCTGTAGACGTAATACCGATGTCATATTTTGGTCAATGTTGGAACACATTAAAAGAAAGTACAGTAGGTATGTAAAAAAAGTATTCACACCCCTTGGGCACTATGCACATTTTGTGATGAAACATCAAAAAAAAAAAAAAAATAAAAAAAATGATGAAACATATAAACAATAAAAAAATGTGACAGAAACCTAGTACTACGTTACTCATGCCGAATATTTTGCTATAAAAAGCTCATGAAAAAATGAATTCCATAAAAAGTTATATAACAAAAACTATTACAGAAATCAAAAAAGGTGCAACAAAAATTTGTACACATTAAGAAAAATTTACATAAATAATGTTATTTGTTGACAAATCACCATAAATCCAGTCTCCCAACTCCAAATGGGCATCCTTGAACGATAAAAAAAATTGGATTTAATATGAAGTTTACTACTTACTTAGTATGAAAGTTTGTATAACTCTGGAAATTCAATATAAAACGTATCTAAACTTTATTTTGCAAACTTTTAATATAACTAAACGTCAATATTTTACCATAGAATTGCTAAATAAACATTCTGGAGTGAGTATAACACCGTTTTGGAGGTCTTTTTATCGAAAGAATAGATTTTTCGTTGGAACTTCGTACCAACTCGGAATTACGTCGTCGGATCCGCCGGTATCCGAACCGGTCCACAATTCACAAGTCAACATATGTGGCATCGGAAAGGGCATATAATTTCCGATCTTTTGATACCCATACATTCAGTTAAAATTTTATTGAGTGTCCAATCACAATCGATGACTTTTCACTTCAATTTTAAATACTAGCAACTTTCATTTATTCATGACATATTGTAGCTTTCGCTATTCAGTGATTTCAAATGTAGAAGGTCCTACATGCAGCATTTGAAGACGCCACCTCGGACCAGAATAAAAAAACTCGCTGAATCATTCTGCCGCATCCAGGAAATTACGTCATCAAACCGGGATGACATAATTAAAACAATTGCCTCAGCAGAAAAATGCCCCTCGGACATAATTCTAGCAGTCCACGATGAAGTGAGGGCCCTCACTTCATCCATCAATAAACTGCAAGACAATGAAATTGAAGTCCGGCAAAAATCACTTGCAGAAGAATTAAACGAACAAACCGTACTGGAAATTGAATCTGGCTGGCGACTTATCGGCAGCAAAAAAATTTGGAAGCCAGACTGGACCGACTTCGACGCCAGACAGCGGACTCGCCGTCTTCAGGAAAAGGAAGCCGAAAAAGCACGTCGCCGCAACCGAAAACATCGTCAACAAATGCAGCACCAACAACAACAACAATCACAACAACATCATCAGCAACGCCGGCAACAGCACCAGACCAACTGCAACTCTGACGCAGGCCGAAACCCAAGTACGCCACATTTTAACTTAAAGGACAATCAATTCGACCAGGACAACGCAAGTAGCAGCAACTTTCTTACTCATTCGTCAACCAAATTGTCCGACAAGGAACTTCTAGACCAGGCAAGGGTCGAATTTTCTGGCCAACCTCCAACTACATCGAATCCAAACTTCATCAACTTCCGGAAAGGGGAAAACATCAATCCCACCTCTGAACGCCACCACACCGCAGCCATCATCAACTCCTGAAATCACAGACAGCATGTTCTGTCTTGACCCAATGAAGCCGCCTATCGTACGCCTTACGGAACAGTCAGCATGTGGAGACGGCAAATTTATGCTTGCCAGGCTCCGCGAACCAAACATTTACCAGAACCTCAGACTGTATTTGGCACATCTGAAGGACCAGCCACTGACCTAGGCTTATCTGTACTCCCAAGGCCTCCCAAAATCAGATGAACAACTACTCGACACCCTCCACAAATACCACGCAACAATGTGCCTCACCGAAAAGCAGACAATCGCCGACTTGGAAGGCTACAGAAAATACATGGCCAGCAAAAAAATTCAACACCTGCAGCACTCGCGTGAAAGCGCAAACAAATTTTACCAGCCAACCTCGTCGAATTTTTACAAGCATTGACGCCTTCTAACACGGAAGAAGAAATGACACCCTCGCAAGAGGCAGTAAGTACTATTAATAATTTAAGTATGTCTCCAAAAATTTCTTCAACGGAACAACAGAATGAAATTCTAATTTATTGTCAGAATTTCAGTCGCATGAAAAGCCCAGGCAAAATGAAGGAAATTTCTTTAAACATTCTCTCACATTCTTTGGACATTATTCTTGGAACTGAAACTAACTGGGACGAAAGCGTCCACCCTGAAGAAATTTTTGGAAACAATTATTTTGTATTCCTAGGCAATAGAAAGTTAAATCTCAGTCAGAAAAAGTCAGGAGGCGGCGTCCTCTTAGCCATAAATGCCAGACTTAATCCAAAAGAAATTGTAACTGAAAAACATTTTCAATTTGAACAAGTCTGGGCCAAAGCCACTATTGCAGGCCAAGTACACATTTTTGCATCAGTATACTTTCCGCCGCACCATGCAAATAAACAGTCGTATGAACTATTCTTTAAAACAGTAGAAATCATAACATCAAAAATGGAACCGGAAGTAAAACTTCACATTTATGGCGACTTTAATCAAAGCAAAGTCGAATTTATATCTGACCAAGAAAATGAAGCAATTCTTCTCCCAGTCATTGGGGAAAATGAAACTTTGCATTTTCTCTTGACAATATTGCAAATTATGGACTTTTCCAAATCAATCATGTAAAAACCAAAGAAATTCATTTTTAGACCTTTTATTCACTAACTGTATTGAAGACTTTCATGTACAAGAATCTGTAACCCCCCTTTGGAAGAATGAAGTCTTCCATACAGCAATTGAATATTCTATTTATGTCCATAAAAACACTTTGCCCATTGACTGGGAATATGAATAAGTCCCGGAATACAATAAAACAAACTTTGTAGAAGCCAAACGTAAACTACTTGCAATTGACTGGCAAAATTTATTTAATAATGAAGGAAATGTCGACGAATTAGTAGGAAAATTCTATACGGAAATTAACACTATAACATCTGAAACCGTACCTACTAGAAGAAGACGACGTAATAACACAGGCAATAAATACCCAGTGTGGTTCACTCCACAACTAAGAAATTTAAAAAATAGAAAACAAAAAGCCTACAAACTATACAGAAATAATAGAAATGACACAAATCTTGTGAATTATCTGAATATTTCCGACCAATTTTTTTCGGCACTCAATTCTGCCAACGAAGAATATAATAGTAAAGTCGAATATGAAGTGAAATCATGCCCGAAAAATTTCTTTAATTACGTAAAATCCAAATTCAAAAGTAGTAACTTTCCATCGCAAATGGAACTAGACGAAAATGTAGGCAGTAACTCAAAACAAATTTGCAATCTTTTTTCAAAATTTTTCAAAGAAGTATACACCTCATTTTCCGAAGAAGACCGCGACCGCGACTACTTTTCATATACACCAGAATTTCCAAATGACGTCTCAGTCAATTCTTTGTCAGAAACGGAAGTACGTCAGGCATTGAAGGACTTAGACTCACCAAAAGGACCAGGACCCGACGGAATAGCACCTGCATTCCTAAAGAACCTTGCAGAAGAATTGACATTTCCACTGCATCATCTTTTCAACATGTCAATACCGTAATCTGGGGTGAATCGGGACTACAGTCTGAATAGGGACAGCTGTTTTAAGAGCACTTAAAGCTTTTAAATTTGAAAATGGATGTACACATTTTGTTGGCCTGAGTCTGTTCTAACCGAAACCAACCAGAAAAATCAAAATATTGTGCTCCAACATGGTTAAAACTGCTGTCCCAGTTCGCCCCATGTGTCCCGATTGACCCCGGTTTATGGTAAATACTGGAAAATTCCCACAAACATGGAAAAAGTCTTTTTTGGTGCCTATTTTCAAGTAAGACATACGTAACTATCGCGGAATTGCCCTTTTGTCTTGCATTCTAAAACTTTTCGAATCTATTATAAATGAAAAAATCTTTCAGCAAGTAAAAAACCGCATCACATGTAAACAAAACGGCTTTTTTAAAGGCCGCTCTACTTGCACCAACCTTTTGGAATTTGTAAATTTTACACTGAATGCAATGCATAATCGCAATTTCGTAGAAGCAATTTATACAGACTTTAGTAAGGCATTTGACAGAATCGACATACCATTATTAATCTTCAAACTGCAGAAAATTGGAATTCAACCGAATTTTTTTGAATGGCTTAAGTCATATTTGACTAAGCGCGAACAAATTGTTCGCTTCCAAAATGTACTATCGCAATCAATTCACGTCACCTCTGGGGTTCCGCAAGGATCCCATTTAGGACCTCTTCTTTTCATCTTGTATGTAAACGACATTTCCTTCATTCTTAAAAAAAATTAACGTACTTGTATATGCAGACGACATGAAATTGTTTATGGAAATAGGAAATGCCAATGACAGTCATGTATTCCAAAACGAAATTAATCTATTCTACACATGGTGCAGTAAAAGCCTACTCCAATTGAATGTAAAGAAATGTAATTCCATTGCCTTCAGCAGAAAACATGAAACACCAAACATAACAGTATTATTAGGAAACCAACCAGCAGAAAAATGCAAAGTAGTACGTGATCTAGGTGTCATCCTAGACTCACAACTAACTTTTGTAGAACACTATAACACAATAATAAACATGGCAAAAAGTACATTAGGCTTTATAACGCGCTTTGCAATCAAATTCCAGGACCCGTATACTATTAAATTACTCTATATAAAGTATGTCAGGCCACTCTTGGAATACTGTAGTATCGTCTGGAATCCATACTATGCCGTACACCAAGCACGTATTGAATCTGTCCAAAAACAATTCTTACTGTACGCACTACGTAAACTTAACTGGACTGCATTTCCTCTCCCATCGTATGAAGCACGCTGCATGCTCATAAACATACAATTACAAGAACGTCGTAAATTTGCCATGCTCTCTTTCATCAACGACATTATTTCTCAACGCATACAGTCAGCAGCATTATTTTCAGAAATACGTAATAGTATTCATGAACCAAGCCGTACTTTTAGACATTCACCACTTTTTAGAATAACTGCATACACGACAAATTATTTAAAAAAATCGCCATTAAATCAAATGATGAGCTTTTATAATGAAAATTCACAGTACATACATTTCGACATGTCTAAACCGGAACTACGAAAAAATCTGTACAATAGAAATAATATCTAGTATGTAAGAAAATTGTAAGTAGTCTACATAAGCTTGACGAATAAACAATAAAATTTGTAGTACAAATTTTGTACAAAGGGGAAAAGGGATACTAAGGTATCCCTTATAAACTATATAAAGAGCGGATCAATGCAGCTGAAGACTGCAATGATTTTTGTCGAAATTTGGACATAACATCCAAAGTGTCAACTTCGGCTAATTGATGAAGTTCACTGGTGCTGAACCAGGGAGGAAGTTTTAGAATCATTTTCAAAATTTTGTTCTGAATCCTCTAAAGTTTTTTCTTCCTGGTTAAGCAACAGCTTGTCCAGATCGGCACAGCATAAAGCATGGCAGGTCTGAAAATTTGTTTATAAATTAACAGTTTATTCTTGAGACAAAGTCTAGAATTCCTGTTTATAAGTAGATTTAATATATTTGTTACATTTAACTTGGATACTTTCAATGTGATCCTTGTAAGTAAGGTTTTTGTCAAAAGCAAGTCCAAGATATTTCACTTCATCCTCCCACTTTAAATTTACCTCATTCATCTTTATAATGTGATGACTTTTTGGTTTAAGAAAGTCAGCCCTTGGTTTGTGAGGGAAAATAATAAGTTGAGTTTTTGCAGCATTTGGAGTAATTTTCCATTCTTTCAAATAAGAATTGAAAATATCCAAGCTTTTTTGTAATCTTCTTGTGATGACACGAAGGCTTCTACCTTTGTGATTTCTGACATCCTGGGGGCAAATCAGGCAAGTCAGAAGTAAAAATATTGTATAAAATTGTACCCAAAATGCTTCCTTGAGGGACGCCGGCACGTACAGGTAGTTGATCAGATTTGCTGTTCTGATAACATACCTGCAGAGTACGATCCGTCAAATAATTTTGAATAATTTTCACGATACACAGTAAAAATAAACATGGTAAAATTACATCTAAAAAGGAGTACATCTTTTATGTCAGAAAAAAGCTTTAATTTTACCTCTTATAATGTGTAAATTTACGTCTGGCAGACGCTAGGAAAAAATATCTGTAATCCTAAAAAAAATCAAACCAGCGATAGTTATATCTAGCTTACTAAGTCCGCGTCCCAACCCGCACGGCTAACTCGCCGCTGTGAAAACTGTACGATCAAAGCCAATGCACCTCTATGTACCGTATATGCAGTAAATACAGTATGCAATGTACGGAACACATAGAGCTATATTGGCTTTGATCGTACAGTTTTCACAGCGGCGAGTTAGCCGTGCGGGTTGGGGCGCGGACTTAGTAAGCAAGATATAACTATCGCCGGTTTGATATTTTTTTAGGATTACAGATATTTTTTCCTAGCGTCTGCCAGATGTAAATTTACACATTATAAGAGGTAAAATTAAAGCTTTTTTCTGACATAAAAGATGTACTCCTTTGTAGATGTAATTTTACCATGTTTTTTTTTACTGTGTATAAATCGGAAAATTAAACCTATTCAATTTCGCAATCAAACCTTTATACCAAACACTGTCAAATGCTTTTTCTATGTCTAGAAGAGCAGCGCCAGTAGAATAGCCCTCAGATTTGTTGCTTCGAATTAAATTTGAAACTCTTAACAACTAATGAGTAGTTTAATGCCCAAGGCGAAATCCAAACTGCTCATCAGCGAAAATTGAATTTTCATTAATGTGCGTCATCATTCTATTAAGAATTATTCTTTCGAATAATTTACTAATAGATGAAAGCAAACTAATGGGCCGATAGCTTGAGGCTTCAGCAGGATTTTTATCCGGTTTCAAAATCGGAACTACTTTAGCATTTTTCCAACTACTGGGAAAATATGCCAAATCAAAACATTTGTTGCAAATTTTGACCAAGCTACTTAAAGTTGCTTCAGGTAATTTTTTAATTAAAATGTAAAAAATGCCATCCTCACCAGGGGCTTTCATATTTTTAAATTTTTTGATAATAGATTTTATTTCATTCAGATCCGTATTTAAAACTTCATCTGATGAAAATTCTTTTTCAACAATATTCTGAAATTCTATTGAAATTTGATCTTCCATAGGACTCAAAACAATTAAGTTGAAATTATGAGCACTCTCAAACTGCTGAGCAAGTTTTTGAGCTTTCTCCCAATTAGTTAATAGAATATTATCACCATCTTTTAAAGAAGGGATTGGTTTTTGAGGTTTCTTAAGAACCTTTGAAAGTTTCCAAAAAGGTTTGGAATATGGTTTAATTTGTTCGACATCTCTTGCGAACTTTTCATTTCGCAGGAGAGTGAATCTGTGGTCAATAACCTTTTGCAAATCTTTTTGAATTCGCTTCAGTTCAGGATCACGAGAACGTTGATACTGTCTTCGGCGAACATTTGTCAGACGAATCAGAAGCTGAAGATCGTCATCAATAATGGGAGAATCAAATTTGACTTGGACTTTAGGAATAGCAATATTCCTAGCATCCAAAATAGCATTAGTTAAAGATTTCAAGGCTGAATCAATATCAGCTTTGGTTTCTAAAACAAAATCGTGATTTAAATTATTCTCAATATGATGCAGATACCTGTCCCAATTAGCTTTGTGATAATTAAACACAGAACTATTGGGTCTGGTAACTGCTTCATGAGAAAGTGAAAAAGTTACTGGAAGATGATCAGAATCAAAATCAGCATGAGTCACTAAAGGACCACAATACTGACTTTGATTTGTCAAAACCAAATCAATTGTTGATGGATTTCTAACAGAAGAAAAGCAAGTTGGCCCATTCGAGTATAAAACCGAATAAAGACCAGAAGTGCAATCTCTGAATAGAATTTTACCATTGGAATTTACTTTTGAATTATTCCAAGATTGGTGTTTGGCATTAAAATCACCGATAATCAAAAAGCGAGATCTATTGTAATGTTTTCCGTTATTTTGAATTATTATTTTTTGAATATAAACTTAAAGTTAATAGTTTGTTTGAATTAAATATATAATGTTAAATTAACATGAGTTCGCGTTGGACAGCAGCGTCCAATAAGACGCTTTTTGTATGGGTTGGAAATTTTTGCTATCAGCATCTCGGCGCGTCTTCGCCGCCATCTTGGTGACTCTACATTCCGTGATCGTGTGACGCTCCGGCCCACCATCCTGGCAGTCAAACGGAGTTGTGGAAGTTCGTCAATTCCCGTTGGCAGAAAACACACACTGGTCGCCGCAGCTCGACAGGACCACCTCTGGAGGAGGAGGTGTGCTTGTCGCTGTTCATCGTGATCTCAAGCCACGCCGGCTGCCACACTTCAAGCTGGACATCATCGAGGCCGTTGGAGTGGAAATTCCCACTTCGGTTGGCCCAGTACTCTTCATTGCTGCATACTGCCCACGTCAGGTGAATGCCAGAGATGGTTCAGCAGCAAAACTGAAGGGCGATATCCAGAAGCTGACACGGCGGAGCGCAAAGTACATCATCGCTGGTGACCTCAACGCGAAGCATGAAGTTTGGGGCAACAGCAGGAGGAATCGGAACGGAGTGATTCTGCACAACGATCTGCAAAACGGATACTACAACGTTGTGAGTCCAGATCGTCCAACGAGGGTGGCTCGGTCTGGGAATCACTCAATCATCGACTTCTTCATTACCAATATGGCTGAGAACGTGGCTCATCCTGAGGTGTTTGAAGAGTTGAGTTCTGATCACTATCCGGTGGTTGTGGAGGTTGGAGCTTCCGTTACTCCGCAGCGGCAACCAACCCGGAAAGATTACCACAACGTTGACTGGCAGCAGTTTCAGCAAGTGGTAGACAGCAACATCGACTATGATCAACACCCGGAAACTTCTGCTGATATTGATCGTTCGCTGGAGGTGATCCAGCAGGCTATCAACCAAGCAGAGGCTGCCAACGTTCGGGAGGTTCCTGTTAATTTTAAGGTAACTGATATTGACGTAGATACTAAACACTTGATTAGACTTAGGAATGTTTATAGGAGACAATATCAACGGACTGGGGACTATGACAAAAGATTTCAGTTAACAATTTGAACAAAATCATACAAGACCGACTTGACAATATTAGAAATCAAGAATTTTCAAAACATGTAAGCCAGCTTGGGAATTATTCAAAACCATTTTGGAAACTTTCAAAAGTTCTTAAAAACAAACCAAAGCCTATTCCTCCTCTTATTGTTGAGGATTCTCCTTTGATTACATCCGAGGAAAAGGCAAATGCACTTGGGCTTCATTTTGTTAGTTCACATAATCTTGGCGCTTCCATGACCAGCCGTAAAGAAACATCAGTTGCCAATAGTATTTCAACAATCAATGACTCTACCTTTGAATTTCCTGCAGATTCCCATGTTTCTGGTGAGGAAGTCAAAGTTGCAGTTAAACAAATGAAAAATATGAAAGCTCCTGGCTTTGATAACATTTTAATCTAGTGTTGAAAAACAGAGTGATCAGTTCTTTCAACATCTAGCCAATATTTTCAATAAATGTTTGCAACTTGCTTACTTCCCCACCAATTGGAAGCTGGGCAAAGTCATACCAATTTTGAAGCCTCAAAAGATCCAACATCGCCAACAAGTTATCGTCCCATTAGTCTTTTGAGTAGTCTGTCCAAACTCTTTGAGAAGGTCATCTATTCAAGGCTTTTGGATTTTACCAACGATAATAATATAATTTTGAATGAGCAGTTTGGCTTCCGAAAGGGCATAATACTGCTCATCAGCTTACGAGAGTAACTAAAATCATCAAGCAGAACAAGCTTGAGTCTAAATCAACTGCTATGGCTTTGTTGGATGTTGAGAAGGCTTTTGACAATGTTTGGCATGATGGTTTGATACATAAACTGTATTTATGCGGTTTTCCAATGTATCTTATCAAAATTATCCAGCACTATCTTTCGGAGAGATCGTTCAGGTTTTTCTGAATGGGATTGCTTCTGGATTATTCAACATTGATGCTGGGGTTCCCAAGGAAGTATTCTTGGCCCACTTCTGTACAATATTTTTACATCTGATTTGCCTACTCTTCCTGGTAATGGTGTGTTGTCACTTTTGCTGATGACACTGCCGTTATTTATAAGGGTAAAATAACCAGATATTTAGTCGGCCGTCTTCAGAAGGGTCTTGACGTTCTTTCCGAATACTTTGGCGACTGGAAAATTCGCATAAATGCAGCCAAAACTCAAACCATCATTTTTCCACTTTCCAAATCGGCCCGATTTGTCCCAAAGGATGATGTTTTGATTAAAATGAATGATGTTTCAATACCCTGGTCAAAGGAAGTTGTATATTTAGGTCTCATACTTGACTCGAAACTATTGTTTCGACAGCATGTAGATAAAATATTGAACAAGTGCAGCATTCTCATCAGGTGTTTGTATCCTTTAATTAACAGAAAATCAAAGTTATCTTTGAAAAATAAGCTAGCAGTTTACAAACAAATAATTTACCCCGTTATTGAGTATGCAGTACCTGTTTGGGAGTGTTGCGCTAGAACTCATAAATTGAAGCTCCAGCGTGTCCAAAACAAGGTACTCAAAATGGTTTTGAATGTTCCTGGCTGGACTAGATCAAGTGAGGTTCATGAATTAGCAGAAGTAAAAATGTTGGATCAGAAGATTCAAGAAAAATGTTTGAAATTCAGGGAAAAATGTGCTATATCTGAATACCCCTTGATTCAAGGATTGGTTTAGTTTATGGTAAGATTAAGTTAGTTTTAGGTTAGGTTATGTTTTCTTAATTTTTTTTTTCTTCATTGTACCTAGTGTTACAAAAATGATAAATCATATACTTTTAAAGTTATGAATATGAACAGTGTTTAAATCACGAAAAGCAAACTAAAGCTGAAGAGCCACAGCTGACCACTTATTATGTAAACCAAATGTAATTATTATAAGAAAGATTCAATAAAGTATATTTAATTCAAAAAAATTCACACTGGTCGCCAATTGCCGGTCGTAAAAAGGGTCCACCACGTTACAACCCCCGGACCCTTCCGAGAGCCGTACGTAGTCAAATTGTCGTACACACCAGGGTCGGGAATCCTGTTGGTTTTAACTTAAAGCCTCCAATGGTGGGGTGTTCGTTTGCCTGCAGGACGAAGACCCAGTCCGGACAGCGCCCGACACTCCGTGTCCATCGCGCGTGAGCTGAGCTCGGCTCGCTCTTTATTGGCTCTGCGGAATTGTGCACTTGTGAAATCGGAAAGCTTCCCGTCCAGCCGCCCACACTCCGCAACTTTAGTTTCGGCCACGAGCGTCCACGTAGTCCTACGTTACCCAACGAGGGAGCTGGAACGCACCACGTGACCAGCGCCTACCTTCTCGGCGTCGTGATCAACCGCACGGCCAATCAGCATCGAGCGTCGCTCGACGGCGGATTCCCGCCAAAGCAGAGGAACCAACTCGACACCTCCAGACTACCAGCATCTACCAGAACATCGCATCAGCAGCTTTCGCCGGCCCTCGACGGCCGGGCGTCTTCGCAGCAGCATGTGCATCAACACCAACAAAACCCTGCGCAGGTATGTGAGAGACCCTTGAATCATGGCCATGTTTCCTCTCTCCCATTTCCCTTACCCACACAAACAATTGTCTAGCTCGAACTCTCGCGGTAGTTTTATGCTCCGGGAAATGGAATCCCGCAAATACACAGTGAAACCATGATTTTGCGAACATGAATTTATTTTTTCCCCTCATGCGTTACCTTAAATAAATCTCTATGAACGTGGACTCTTGATAACCTTTTCGTTTTCGTTCTTTGAAATCATACCTTCTTTTTCCCTAACTTTCCGTTGTCTGAAAGAACCAGAATCGAAGATCTCCGTGGTTCACTACACGTTCAATTTGATAAGATCCCATTTTAGTTACTTTTGGTAATTTCGTCTGCGTAAAAGCGTATGCCGACTAACGACCCTGCGAGCTAATGTCGGGCAACTAACGCGACGGGTGGCCTCTTGTTTCGGCAAGAGTGGCGCATAAGCCATTGCGTTTTAAGAAAAAAAAACTCATAGCACGGTTAGGTCGGTTACACTATGCCGAGTAAGTTTATTCAAATCCCCTTTGAAATAAAATAATTTTCCCCAGTGCATTGGAATGGCAAATATGCAGCTGCAATCATAATTTTCCCAAAAGAGGTTTCAAGTTCAATGCCCAAACTTTCAATAACTTTTAACTTAAAGCAGGGTTGCGAATGAGCGAGCGCTCACGGAAAGCGGGCTCGCTCCAGCTGGAGCGTGAGTTTTTATCAGGTAGCTCGTGCTCGCTCACGCTCACCGGAGCGTTTTGCGCTCACGTGAGCTGGTGAGCCAAAGTAGGTAGTTGTTTTTCCCTGCTGAAGCATCTGCCTGTTTGAAACGAAGTTTCTAGAACTATCTCAGCACAGGACGCAAAAAAAACAAGAAAGAGGTCGAACAAACAAAAGTAAGCAATGAAATGGATATAGTCGGCGAACCGAAATATACGTTCTATTTAAATTCAGTATTAGCCAAGGGGCAGAATGATTCACTCTTGAGTGTGCTAACAAAGAGCTAACTCATTCTTAATGTAAAAAAATCATTGACGTGAAGAGATGCACTGATATGTACAAAAGTTTAATAAATTGACAAATGTTCATTTTAAGTTTTTAGAATCCGGAGTTTTGACTCAAGGCGGTTTTTAAAACACAAAAAAATAAAATTTGTTTTATTGGACCTTTAAAACCCCAGCAGTAAGCTTAATTAAAATTATAATCATTCCTCATATTCGGAACATTTAAGAGAATGTCCATATTAAAAAAATCATTCATTGAATCTGTAATTGAATATTTTCAGAGGCTTGGTAGCGGAAGTGTTAAATATAATTTACTTGACGGAAGATGAGCCACCCTTTATGTGCTAAAACATAACAATGACAATTTTTATTATTTCATTCAAATGGGTTATTGCAAACACTAGCAATTTTGAGTTTTTTTTTTGTAAAAAGAGAACTGTTTCAACAATTTAACCCTATTTTCTAGAATGAGAATGAGAAAGATTAACTTCATAAAAATGATCAACCGTTTCCAAGCTCTGAACGATTTATTAAACGGAATGACTTTTGTTTAATGGTTGCTCATTCTGATCCACACGCTGGAATGGTAGCCAACAAACTGTTTAGGTACATAAAACAGTATAATTTTATAGTTTAATTAACATTGAATCGAACTTACCCCAGCATAAATCTTCTTGAATTATTTCATTGTTTTGTAAGTTTTTCTAAGGTTTTCAGTCCTTTTTGTTTACGCGCTTATACCCTTCCCATAGCAATTGTCTCTGCTTACCTTAACTATTATTAAGGTAAGGCCGATTAATTCGAAAATATTTCTATTTTCAACTCTGACCGCAGGTCTCCAATATGATTTGACCCTTGTGAATCAAATTTATTATTCAAAAACATGGTTAATGAAAATAAGCTATTCCAATTAATATATAAATCCTAACTGATGTTTCCACTAACATGCTGCACCTTAAGTTAAAAAATCTAACTAGGATTGAAAAACAAAAAAAAAACTGTCTCAAAAACGTAAAACGATTCGCGATACTTCCAAAGTGAGCGCTCCGTGAAAAAAAATGAAAAGCTGCTTTTTTCTGGTGTCATCTAGTATCCTTGGAAACGAGCTTGATTTTCAATAAATGTGAATCGAAGATTTTTTTTAACTTTTATTTTTTAAAGGGTTAAAATGGATCAAAATAAACATTTTTATGCATGTTTCTATTGTTAAATTGTCTCAGGAACACGAATATGATAAAATTATCACCAGAAAATGGGATCTAAGGGGTCTCCCGAGTAAAAAATTTACGACCAAAAAATTCACTAAAAGTAAAAGTGTCTATTTAATATGTCAAACTGCCTTCCCGGATAAACGAAAACTATATGAATTCTAGTGAGGACCTTAAAACAACCTTATGAATTATGGTCACCATTTGTAATAATGTTATTTGGCGAACCTTGATAACTATTGGTCAAATGGTCACCATAAATAATAGAGTTATTTTAATGTTTGTAATGGTAAACAATTTTCTTGATGACTGTAAAAAACTATTTGCAGATGTTTTCTCAAATGGTTACCTTAAATCATAAGGTAATTTTAATGTTCAAATGGTTCATATTGATTCACGATTACCATATAGAAACATTAAATACCCATTTGAAAAATAGTTAGAATTTGCAAAAAGCGTTTACCAAATTTGACTAAGTTTTGTTTTCAAATGCATGAATCAAACTTTTTTGTCTGTAGCTTCATAAGGGGTTGGGTTTGTGCTGGAGTCGGATTTGGGCAACTTCCGGAACAAGATTTTGTCTGACTAAGTTGCCGGAAAAGTGTACGATCTACTCAACGATGGTGGGGCTGAAGAATTACAACTTTGGCGGAGAGTTTGTGAACCATATGGTAAAGGCATTCACTATACGGTGAAGTGTTCGTCGTGCAGCTGCACCAGTAGTACCAAGTTATGTGGACATCATTTGGCTTACTTGGCCCTGGATTTTACCCACATTTGAGCTGCCAAAGAAAGCCAATCCGAAGTTTACCAATTTTAATTGACAGAATCTAAACCAACAAAAAGAGAAAACAAACTGAGGAGCTCAAGAACAAAAAGGCTCGAAAATGTCGGTTCATTTTGATGCGCTATAATTCCTTTGAGTTTCGTTGACGATTCAATTTTAAGCATTTCATGTTTGTGATAATTGTTACTTTATTTCAATTGTCAATCATTTTTCAACAGTTGATAATTTTGGAATTACGGCATATTTGCGAGAGCAGGTAACGAGCGTAGCGAGAGAAGAGAAACGAAAGAGCGCGCCAGGCAGAGTATTATTACTCTGCTTGCGCGCTCTCTCGTTTCTCTTTTCTCGCTATGCTCGTTACCTGCACTCGTTGCAGGCTGGCGCAGGCAGAAACAGTCTGAAGTGAAACGTTTGTGCGGCTGGTTGTTGTCTACGTTTTGTGCGCAGGTATAATTTTCAAACAAATCATTCGATTTACCAGATAATTTGTTTACATTTTTCTTGTTGATCATTTCAGCGCCGTGGAGAACTTGAAAAAAAGGAACAGCTGGTGCTGGAGGATTCGGCGGCAGCCGACCGACAAAACAAAATCGAAGCGAACGCACGATTGGCATTAATCAAGGAAATCATTTGAATCATCAGATAAGTACACACATTTGAATGTTACATTCTACACTCAAACCCCGATGGTTTGACACCAACTGTTGTCAAACGAACGGGGTCACTTTTTAGTTTGACACCCCTTTTACACGGAGTTCACACACACTACCAAACGTTTGTTTTGATAGTGTACGTGAGCGCCGTGTAAAAAGTGACAGTTCGTCACTTTTTAGTTTGACTTTGACCAACCAACGGGGTACAAACTAAAAAAGTGTCAAACGAAAAAGTGACCAACCACCGGGGGTTGAGTGTACTCGATACTTTGTGATTTTTTTTTTCTTATTTTTTCAGGTTTGGACGACTTTGGCATTATGATCAACCGAACAGAATCGGCAATGAACTAGAATAAAAGCCGAAAAAGTTTTAATATTATTGTTGTGAACCATCCGTCAAAAAGTGAACAATTCTGTACAAATTTGGTAGGTAAAAAATGCTAGAAAAACTATTAAAAACCATTTGAAAACTCTTTCTCAAATAGTGGAACTGGGAGAAAATTATAGAATTAACCTTAAATAACCATATGAAAACTATTTCTAAAATAGTAGCGCTCGGTAAAAATAGCAAGAAAAACCCTAAAAAACCATTTACAAACCATTTGTAAAACAGTAGCAGCAAGGTTAAAAATTGTGAGAAAAACCTTAAAATACCATTTAAAAACCATTTCTGAAACAGTAAAAACCGGAGGAAAAATGTCGCTTCCACGCGAAAATTAACTTTATTTTTACCATTACACAAATGGTAATCTGACGAAACGTTGTTCGGAAATTTTTAAGGTTACCGTTGCTAACCACCCTCATCTCAGATGGTCGAACTTTATGAAAAATGGTAGGGTACCATTTCCGATATGGTATTTTAAAGGTTTTCCTACCATTTTTCAAATAGTGGTTACGATCTCTGAAATGGTGAGTAAACTATTTAACAAAAAGTTTTTTTAAGGTTCTCGTTTATGCGGGTTACCCAAAGCGTTCTCTATCTCAGATGGTAGTCCCAGATGTCCCCTACAAGCTGCAGGTCGAACCGAGTTGATATCTGGATGGAACACTTTTTTATTTGAGTTTGAAAATTATACTATTTTTTCACTAAAATGCCAATAACTCCCTTTAAATTTAACCAATTGGGATGTTCTATCCTGCATTTTATTGCATTTTTTAAGCCCTTCCAGGTGCATTTTGAATTTTGAAAATAAATTGAATTTTGCCTAAGTTATAGCCTTTTTAAGATTGTTGACGTTTTTGAACCTTCAAACTTTATGTCCCGATTTGCCCCACTTCCCGTTGACCTAGAGTGCTCATATTTTGGCCAGATGCTAGTTTTATATGTACAAACAACCCCTGATGCGATGCGAGATGGGTATGCTTTGCTCGTGGACTCGCTCTAAATATGAGAAAATAACATGTTTCAACACTACGGATCAATTCACTGCTAGAGTTTTAACCTTCTGATGGCCGACTACTTAGCATCCCAGACAACCAATCCAAAGGTGTGAGTTCGGATCCCACCTGATTCATTTTAGTTTTTATTCATATTCAAATTCCTGGTTCCAAATTTCAAAGGTACCGACCGGGATTTGATCCCTGAACCTTCTGCTTGGGAGACAGAAGCCGTAACCATTAAGCCACGGAGCCGGTTAAATGGGACGTGGTTCTCTGTATGGCTTTTTGCCTCATCTCGCAAGCAGCAGAGGACAAAAATCATTTCAACGTTTCCACTTTACCCGGGCTATCGACCGGCAGTTCCAGTTCACGATGATTTCCCTTCATATGTTAAAAACCACTTATGATTTTGGCACATATTCCGTTTGTCAGCGTTTCCTGTCATTACTGGCGGGAAAAATCTACGTGGAATCAGCTGTGCAGACCTCATGTGTGACAGGAATGCAGGTTGAGCGACTCCCACGGGCCGCAGCGCTCCTCCTCACGAATGAGCGAAAAGTGAGCGCTCACGAGCGACTGAGCGCGTGAGGAACGCAACACTGACGAATTGTTTTACTTTTTCAAGACAGTTTTTTGTTTTTCAATCCTAGTTAGATTTTTTACTTAAGGCGCAGAATGTCAGTGGAAACATCACTTAGGAACATTTTTTTTATAGTTTAATTGGAAAAGCTTATTTTCATTAACCATGTTTTTGAATAATAAATTGGCTTCACAAGGGTCAAATCATATTGGAGACCTACAGTCAGAGTTGAAAATACAAATATATTCGAATTAATCGGCCTTACCTTAATAATAGTTAAGGTAAGCAGAGACAATTGCTGGGGGAATGGTACAAGCGCGTAAACAAAAAGGACTGAAACCCTTAGGAAAACTTACAAAACAATGAAATAATTCAAGAAGATTTATGTTTGGGTAAGTTCGATTAAATGTTATGTGCTTGATTAATTATAAATAAACGGTTATAAAATTAAACTGTTTTATGTACCTAGACAGTTTGTTGGCTACCATCCCAGAATGAGCAACCATTAAACAAAAGTCATTCCGTTTAATAAATCGTTCAGTGCTTGGAAATGGCTGATCACTTTTATTAAGTTAATCATTCTCATTCTCATTCTAGAAAATAGGGTTAAATTGTTGAAACAGTTCTCTTTTTACAAAAAAAGCCTCAAAATTGCTAGTGTTTGAAATAACCCATTTGAATGAAATAATATAAATTGTCATTGTTATGTTTTAGCACATAAAGGGTGGCTCATCTTCCGTCAAGTAAATTATATTTAACACTTCCGCTACCAAGCCTCTGAAAATATTCAATTACAGATTCAATAAATGATTTTTTGAATATGGACATTCTATAAAATGTTCCGAATGTGAGGGATGATTATAACTTTTATAAAGCTTACTGCTGGGTTTTTTAAAGGTCCAATCAAACAATTTTTTTTACGGTTTTGAAACCGCCTTGAGTCAAAACTCCGGATTCTAAAAACATAAAATAAACATTTGTCAATTAATTCAATTTTTGTACATATCAGTGCATCTCTTCACGTCAATGATTTTTTACATTAAGAATGAGTTAGCTCTTTGTTAGTACACTCAAGAGTGAATCATTCTGCCCCTTGGATAATTCTGAATTTAAAATAGAACGTATATTTCGGTTCGCCGAATAAATCCATTTCATTGCTTACTTTTGTTTGTTTGACCACTTTCTTGTTTGTTTTTGCTGCCTTCGTTTCAAACAGGCAGATGCTTCAACAGGGAAAAACAACTACCTACTTTGGCTCACCAGCTCACGTGAGCGCAAAACGCTCCGGTGAGCGTGAGCGAGCACGAGCTACCTGATAAAAACTCACGCTCCAGCTGGAGCGAGCACACTTTCCGTGAGCGCTCGCTCATTCGCAACCCTGCAATTCGTGATACTTCCAAAGTGAGCGCTCAGTGAGCGAAAAATGAGCGCGAGCGCGAGCGTGGGGCAAACGCGAGCTGAAAAAATCGGAGTGAGCGCGGGCAAACGTGAGCTAGCTCGCGCAGCGCTCCTCCTCACGAATGAGCGAAAAGTGAGCGCTCACTAGCGCGTGAGCGCGTGAGGAACGCAACACTGGTTTGCATAGATATTTTGAAGCTTAATTTATTTTGAAGACATAAAATCTGAACAAATTTTGCGACGGCGTAATTTTATCTTTGAATTATTTTCCAAAAATCGGGCCCTACGTAATTTTTTATGTACAACGGTAAAAAACATAATTAAAAATCAGGATCAGGATTAGTGATCACTTTGTTTTCATTTTCATGCAAAAAATAAATTGACAAGACAACATTTTTTCGATTGATCAACTTTGGTCCTCTTGGAACGAGCTGTCCTATTTGACAGCTCTTTTTCTGTCAAGAAGGGCCGCGAAGTTATTTTTTTTAAATTAAAATTTATATCTTTTCCAACCGTACAAAGGGTCGTTGTACTCAGGAAAGTAAGTTTTATCGTATTGAACAATAATATCAGAAATTTAAGCTAATTTTAGGACCCAATTAGGCAATAATGGAAAATATTTTTAAAAAAGTTTTAAATTGATTTCAGCTGATTGCATTTAAATTTTCATGGAAAGTTTGAAGTTTTTTGAAAAATATTGTTTGCTCTTATTTTTCGAATCGATTTTTATGGATGGGAGGGTTGGGTGACAAAAGCTTACGATGTTTACTAGTTTCACTCACATTGAAACGTGTGGAATTGTTTCGATTAGAAAGATTTTTGAACGAAATATTTGTGTTGTAAAATGGGGTTGAAATTATGGATAAATGTTTAGTTTTATATTAGCAAAAAAAAAGCGTTTAAAATTAACTTTCATTTTGAAAAACAATAACTCACTTTACAAATGGTCAACGGGCCATTTTACATGACCATTCAAAATGGGTCCGCGGGCCACAAAAAGACACCTCGCGGGCCACGTTTGGCCCGCGGGCCATACTTTGGTCACCCCTGAACTAGACTGTTGTAATTACACCTCACACCATCTTTACCAAGATACTCCTGAACTGAGCGGACCTCCCGCCGGCATGGGACCGAAGCATTACAAATCACCACCACATCTCCACCATCCGCCTCCACTGAATCATCAGCCGCCACACGGTCACCAACACAGACCGCCCGTCGTGCCCGTTCCTGAGTCCGAGTTCGACGATAACAGGCGTTGTGATGGCGACGGAACCTACGCCTAGACTGCGACGGCCGCCACCGTAGGGATGATTCCTACCAAACAGTCGTGTTAGTCCAACCTCATCGAGTACGGCGCTGACTAGTGGAGTCCGAACAATCCGTCCGGCAAGTGAAAGAACTCGCGCGATCAGCTGATACAGCTCAAGAATGCGGCAACGGCTCACGAAAAACCGGGTGGATCTTCGTAATTGGTCTAAACCATGGAGGAGGTGCCCACGGGATGGGCATGGGTTAGCATCTCCGAGATGCTTTTG
Organism: Culex quinquefasciatus; assembly: GCF_015732765.1. Lineage (NCBI taxonomy): Eukaryota > Metazoa > Arthropoda > Insecta > Diptera > Culicidae > Culex > Culex quinquefasciatus. The sequence goes on along the minus strand of NC_051862.1, from coordinate 105,779,145 downwards.
CCGACGTTCATCAAGGATTGCATGAGAGATGGGGGCGGATGAGGTGGAGGAGGCGTTGTGAACATGGGCCAAATGAGACAACAACACATGCCAAAACTACGTCCGGATCGCAGCCAAACAAACAATTTCAGCAGGGCATGAATCTGGTGGAGACGAACAAACGGACCGGCAGGCCTGCAAAAAGTTTCCAACCCAGCGTACACATGAATCAAACCAAAATGTCAGTTCACTGCGAGCATGTGACTGCAAGCCTACTGTGTCTGTTCAACCCCTGCCGCCTGACTCGTGCCGGTCGGCTGCTGGAGAATGAGAGACGTGAAAAAATTAGCTACACTCATTCAATTCGTGTCATATGACCGACACGTAAAATCCTCTTTAAACACTATTTTGACTATTTTTAAACAATTGAATGGTTCTAGACTGTGCAAAACACAATAAACAACCATAATTTATATTCAAAATTACATTTCCAAAAATCGGGCCCTACGTAATTTTTTATGTACAACGGTAAAAAACATAATTAAAAATCAGGATCAGGATTAGTGATCACTTTGTTTTCATTTTCATGCAAAAAATAAATTGACAAGACAACATTTTTTCGATTGATCAACTTTGGTCCTCTTGGAACGAGCTGTCCTATTTGACAGCTCTTTTTCTGTCAAGAAGGGCCGCGAAGTTATTTTTTTTAAATTAAAATTTATATCTTTTCCAACCGTACAAAGGGTCGTTGTACTCAGGAAAGTAAGTTTTATCGTATTGAACAATAATATCAGAAATTTAAGCTAATTTTAGGACCCAATTAGGCAATAATGGAAAATATTTTTAAAAAAGTTTTAAATTGATTTCAGCTGATTGCATTTAAATTTTCATGGAAAGTTTGAAGTTTTTTGAAAAATATTGTTTGCTCTTATTTTTCGAATCGATTTTATGGATGGGAGGGTTGGGTGACAAAAGCTTACGATGTTTACTAGTTTCACTCACATTGAAACGTGTGGAATTGTTTCGATTAGAAAGATTTTTGAACGAAATATTTGTGTTGTAAAATGGGGTTGAAATTATGGATAAATGTTTAGTTTTATATTAGCAAAAAAAAAGCGTTTAAAATTAACTTTCATTTTGAAAAACAATAACTCACTTTACAAATGGTCAACGGGCCATTTTACATGACCATTCAAAATGGGTCCGCGGGCCACAAAGACACCTCGCGGGCCACGTTTGGCCCGCGGGCCATACTTTGGTCACCCCTGAACTAGACTGTTGTAATTACACCTCACACCATCTTTACCAAGATACTCCTGAACTGAGCGGACCTCCCGCCGGCATGGGACCGAAGCATTACAAATCACCACCACATCTCCACCATCCGCCTCCACTGAATCATCAGCCGCCACACGGTCACCAACACAGACCGCCCGTCGTGCCCGTTCCTGAGTCCGAGTTCGACGATAACAGGCGTTGTGATGGCGACGGAACCTACGCCTAGACTGCGACGGCCGCCACCGTAGGGATGATTCCAACCAAACAGTCGTGTTAGTCCAACCTCATCGAGTACGGCGCTGACTAGTGGAGTCCGAACAATCCGTCCGGCAAGTGAAAGAACTCGCGCGATCAGCTGATACAGCTCAAGAATGCGGCAACGGCTCACGAAAAACCGGGTGGATCTTCGTAATTGGTCTAAACCATGGAGGAGGTGCCCACGGGATGGGCATGGGTTAGCATCTCCGAGATGCTTTTGCCGACGTTCATCAAGGATTGCATGAGAGATGGGGGCGGATGAGGTGGAGGAGGCGTTGTGAACATGGGCCAAATGAGACAACAACACATGCCAAAACTACGTCCGGATCGCAGCCAAACAAACAATTTCAGCAGGGCATGAATCTGGTGGAGACGAACAAACGGACCGGCAGGCCTGCAAAAAGTTTCCAACCCAGCGTACACATGAATCAAACCAAAATGTCAGTTCACTGCGAGCATGTGACTGCAAGCCTACTGTGTCTGTTCAACCCCTGCCGCCTGACTCGTGCCGGTCGGCTGCTGGAGAATGAGAGACGTGAAAAAATTAGCTACACTCATTCAATTCGTGTCATATGACCGACTCGTAAAATCCTCTTTAAACACTATTTTGACTATTTTTAAACAATTGAATGGTTCTAGACTGTGCAAAACACAATAAACAACCATAATTTATATTCAAAATTACATTTCCACGCATGAAAATAAACTTTTTGTGTAAAACCTTATTTCTTTATGTGTGTGCGTGCAATGTCGAATGAGCGTTGATCGACTACTGTCTCGCATTGCAGCTGCTCAATGAGTTAGGGCACTCACGACTGCGCCGGGTTTGTTTATGTCACGGTTTTGCGGTTCAGTGACTGGATCTGAAAAATTCGTCTCAGCGTCGCCAATTTTCACGTCATGACCCCTGACATTTTCAGCTCTGGACCGGCCCCAGATGTTGTCCCTCAGCAATTGCACTCGGCAGGGTTTTCATCGTCGTAAATTTAGTGTAACATAGTCAAATCAAAAATCAAATTATTCGCTCTACAGCATTGCCTTGGCGTTCTCGATTGCGAGATTCCTACTCGAAACTAGGTGTTCGGAGGCTTGATTGTTGAGGCAATTGCAAACCTCTTTTTACACCCTAGCTTCCATCCACTCCGGGATTCGAACTGACGACCTTTGGATTGTTAGTCCAACTCCCTACCAGCGACTCTACCGAGGCAGGACCCTGGGAGACGACTCCTACACCTGGACTGAACTAACGACCTAACCTGTTTAGGTTAGTCCGGGGCCAACATTTTCTTCCCGTCCGACGGAAGGCGTGATCAGACAATTCTCGTCTCGAAAAATGCCACCGGGACCGTCTGGGATCGAACCCAGGCTGACTGGGTGAGAGGCAATCACGCTTACCCCTACACCATGGTCCCGCCAATTGTAACATAGTAAGAGTACGTAAAAAAATAATAACATAATCAATATTAATAATAATATACGCCCGTCGTCTAGCAGGAAGTGTCCGTCGCTACTGAGCCTGAAACAAGAAATGAACGCCACACCTGAGCAGTTCTCTAGGATTTCGGTCATTCGATTTTTTTTGTATTTTTTAATCCGACTGAAACTTTTTTGGTGCCTTCGGTATGCCCAAAGAAGCCATTTTACATCATTAGTTTGTCCATATAATTTTCCATACAAATTTGGCATCTGTCCATACAAAAATGATGTATAAAAATTCAAAAATCTGTATCTTTTGAAGGAATTTTTTGATCGATTTGGTATCTTCGGCAAAGTTGTAGGTATGGGTACGGACTACACTGGAAAAAAATGATACACGGTAAAAAAAATTGGTGATTTTTTATTTAACTTTTTATCACTAAAACTTGATTTACAAAAAAACACTATTTTTAATTTTTTTTATTTTTTGATATGTTTTAGAGGACATAAAATGCCAACTTTTCAGAAATTTCCAGGTTGTGCAAAATCATTGACCGAGTTATGATTTTTTAATCAATACTGATTTTTCAAAAATCGAAATTTTGGTCGCAAAAATTTTTCAACTTCATTTTTCGATGTAAAATTGAATTTGCAATCAAAAAGTACTTTAGTGAAATTTTGATAAAGTGCACCGTTTTCAAGTTATAGCCATTTTTATGTAACTTTTTTCAAAATAGTCGCAGTTTTTCATTTTTAAAAATAAGTGCACATGTTTGCCCACTTTTGAAAAAAATATTTTTGAAAAGCTGAGAAAATTCTCTATATTTTGCTTCTTCGGACTTTGTTGATACGACCTTTAGTTGCTGAGATATTGCAACGCAAAGGTTTAAAAACAGGAAAATTGATGTTTTCTAAGTCTCACACAAACAGCCCAACATTTTTCAATGTCGATATCTCAGCAACTAATGGTCCGATTTTCAATGTTAAAATATGAAACATATGTGAAATTTTTCGATCTTTTCGAAAAAAATATTTTCAAAATTTTGAAATCAAGACAAACATTTTAAAAGGGCGTAATATTGAATGTTTGGCCCTTTTGAAATGTTAGTCTTGATTTCAAAATTTTGAAAATATTTTTTTCGAAAAGATCGAAAAATTTCACATATGTTTCATATTTTAACATTGAAAATCGGACCATTAGTTGCTGAGATATCGACATTGAAAAATGTTGGGCTGTTTGTGTGAGACTTAGAAAACATCAATTTTCCTGTTTTTAAACCTTTGCATTGCAATATCTCAGCAACTAAAGGTCGTATCAACAAAGTCCGAAGAAGCAAAATATAGAGAATTTTCTCAGCTTTTCAAAAATATTTTTTTCAAAAGTGGGCAAACATGTGCACTTATTTTTAAAAATGAAAAACTGCGACTATTTTGAAAAAAGTTACATAAAAATGGCTATAACTTGAAAACGGTGCACTTTATCAAAATTTCACTGAAGTACTTTTTGATTGCAAATTCAATTTTACATCGAAAAATGAAGTTGAAAAATTTTTGCGACCAAAATTTCGATTTTTTTAAAAAATCAGTATTGATTAAAAAAAATCATAACTCGGTCAATGATTTTTTGCACAACCTGGAAATTTCTGAAAAGTTGGCATTTTATGTCCTCTAAAACATATAAAAAAAAAAAAAAAAAATAGTGTTTTTTTGTAAATCAAGTTTTAGTGATAAAAAGTTAAATAAAAAAATCAAAAAAAAAATTTTACCGTGTATCGTTTTTTTCCAGTGTAGTCCGTATCCATACCTACAACTTTGCCGAAGACACCAAATCTATCAAAAAATTCCTTCAAAAGATACAGATTTTTGAATTTTCATACATCATTTTTGTATGGACAGATGCCAAATTTGTATGGAAAATTATATGGACAAACTAATGATGCAAAATGGCTTCTTTGGGCATACCGAAAGCACCAAAAAAGTTTCAGTTGGATTAAAAAATACAGAAAATAAAATTGAAGAAAAAAGACCGATTTCGTAGAGAATTGCTCACCTGCCAGCGCCATCAACCGAGACAACACCAAGCACCAATCCAGCAACGGCCTCCACCGTAACAATGATCCCGACGCGGACCGGAGGAGTCAAAGCGAAAGTACTCGCGTGATCAGCTCAAGAATGCTGCACCTTCCTTCAACTCCCCCCCCCCCCCCTCGTCGTACAATTGCACGGACGTCCAACGGATTTTTCACTCAGGGAAGGATGATCGTCGGTGGGCGGGCGTGGGCGAAGGGTGGCGAGCTTGAGCGAAGGGCGGTGGGAGGCGGGCTTGAGCGATGGGCGGCGGACGATTGGCGGTTGTGACATGGCGGAGAGAAAGCAGTTTTTGGATGGTTAGAGGCAGATATTATAACAGATATTGCTCGATTTTTTGCTTCAGGGGGGGGGGGATTGTTTGATGATATCAGGTAGTTTGTTGTACTGATAGCAACCAGAATAACTAAGACATCTTTTCCCGAATTCTGTATGCGGCAACGGGGTTCTTAGGTCCTTAGGAGACTCCAGTCTGTCGCACTAGTGCCTGTTGCCCTTGAACAGGCTCGAATTGTCACTAGTGCTGCCATCTCCTCATTTAATTGGATGATTGGATGATAAATATCAATATCACTCTGGAAAAATAGTGTTTTTTTGCAAATCAAGTAATAGTGACAAAAAGTGAAATTAGACATCAGCAGAAATTTTTTTACCATGTATCTCTTTTTTTAGTGTCGTCCTTATCCAAACCTACAACAGAAGACACCAAATCGATTAAAAAATTCCTAGATTGGAACAAGACGAAGAAATTGCTTCAAATAGATTGCAAAAAGAGAGGGAATTGTCGAGGACAGGATACACGTTGATTGATGGATGGATTGGATTGAAGCAGGGCGATGCTCTCTCGAACTTACTGTTCATCATAGCGTTGGAGGGTGCTGCTCGAAGAGCAGGCGTGCAAAGAAACGGAACACTCATCACTAAATCGCACATGCTGCTTGGATACGCTGACGACATCGACATCATTGGTATCGACCGTCGTTCAGTGGAGGAGGCGTTCGTTCCTTTCAAGCGAGAAGCTGCGTAGATCGGACTGAACATCAACACTGCCAAGACCAAGTATCTGGTTGCTGTTTTAAAAACGAAAACTTTTAATGCTAAAGTTTTTGAAAATCTCACTACCAATAGATTTAAAAGTTTTAACTTTTAATACGACTGGATTAATTCTTTCATTTTGTCGTTCTCGTGTAATCGTGTACGCATGCCTAAGTCCCAAATGTAAACAAACATTTTGGTAGTGCCGGTGGTGAGTGAGTTGTTCACGACGCGAATCAAATCCGAACGCGGCCGCAGCCAAGAGTCGTACGCGGACATCGTTGTGAGTCAAAACAGCAGCAGCGGAAGGTGGGTGGTGCCGGTGCGGGACAAGTACGACAAAGTTAATTTTCAAGGCGAGGAGAAGGATCCGACGGAAGAGGAGGACGACGAGAAGCATAATCGGAGGTGGTCAGCGCGGATGTTGCACTCGGGGGGTTAGGGAAAAGTTGGTTTCGAAAAGAACAAGGTCATTTTCCTGCTTGACCTGCATCTGTTTTACGACCAGAATTGGTAAGAAGGAAGCATCGATGTTTTGTGGGATTTGTGATTGATTTTGTTTGTTATTGTAGGACGCCTTTCATACAGTTTCCGAAGATCGGAGATCGCGATGTGAATTTGCGCCGGTTGCCGGAGATCATCGAGAAGATAATGCTGCAAGCGTTGCATGGAAGTCGATTTACACCCAGTTTTTGGACAAGTACGAAGTTAATGTTCAAGGCGAGGAGAAGGATCCGACGGAAGAGGAGGACGACGAGAAGCATAATCAGAGGTAGTCAGCGCGGATGTTGCACTCGGTTTCGACGGAAGTTGGAACGAGATCTGAAGAATCTGATCAAGAACATCTTCCCCGAATACGGAAGAAGTCACTGATGAGTATTGAGAACGTGTTCAGTGTTTAGCCAACTTTACTTATTTTCAAACTATTTCAGCAACTACCCGCTCGCAAACGATCACCTCGCGATGGCGCAGCTTCGGCCGAATGAACTTGGACGGCGAGCCTGCAAAATTTGTGCCATTCTCGAAGGAGGATGATTGAAATCGAATCCTCATCAGCCTCAAGTCCGGGAACCTCCCAGGCACATTACTTCCCAGCCGGGAAAATCCTCCAACGGCCGTCTCCTCCAAGCCTGTCCTGATGAAGGCCGAAAACATGACCACCCTGTTCTCTACATCGCTGACACGCTCTAAAATGAAGGCTGCGATGCTACTGCGCAACGAAACGGCCATCCGGATCCGGCTCTGCCTGAGGTATTCGGACGTGACCGAAAGGATCGATACAGCTTGGACTCGGAAGTTGGCCAACCCAAAGCAGAAGCGTTAAATACAAAAAAAAGTTTTGTTTTTGAATCATACTGTTTAAATATAAAAATAGTGAAATAAAATCCAGCACATTTTTTCTAAAAATGATACTGTAGTATTAAATGTTGTTTATTTTTGCCATAAAAGTTTTATTTTTATATTAAAAGTAAAAAACTCTTACTGATACAACGATTTTGTTCCATAAATGCATGGTAGTATCAAAAACTATCCAACTTTTAAATTAAAAATTTTCAACTTTCTACGAATATTCACCAACGCGAACTTTTAATCCAACGAACGATCTTTTTAAATTTAGAGTATTTTTTCTTTGTGTGTAGGAGACCGGTGGCGCAGGCGCATGAACTTCGAGTTGTACCAAGACTACAAACATGCTGATATCGTAAAAGTCATCAAGCACGACAGGCTGAAGTGGGCTGGACATGTAGCCAGAATGTCGGACGAGTCGTTTTCGAGTAATCGACGAAATACAAAGCGTAACGCCTGCGCACTATGCGAGGCTAAGGGCAAATCACTTCTGATACTGAGGTGTGTATGGAGTGTGTATGTAGTCAGTATCATACTTGATATCGTGCGTATGGTATGGACCTCAGTATTAATCATTATTAAGACGATTTATTTCAGTGTGGAAAGTTTTGACATTTCTCAACGTCAAACTCAGATGCTGTTTATTTATTGTTATGTTCAGTTTGCTTTGATGGTTGCTGGAGCGTATTCGGACACGGCTGGCCAGAAGGGAACCGGCAAGTGGACGGCGATCGCTGCTCTGCACCACGGAGTTCCAATCACAGTGATCGGCGAGGCCGTCTTCTCGCGTTGCCTGTCCCTCTAAAGGTGGAACGTACCAAGGCTAGCAAGCAACTCGCCGGCCCGCCCCCAAGCTTAACGTTGCCGACCGTAAGGCGTTCCTCATGCACATCCGCAACGCCCTGACCTGTGCCAACATCGTCTCGTACGCCCAGGGTTTCATGCTGCTGCGCAATGCCGCCAACGAGTACAAGTGGAACCTGAACTTCGATGGAAACGCGTTGATGTGGCATGGAGGTTGCATCATCCGCAGTGTCTTCCTCGGAAACATTCGGAACGCGTTCGTGCGCAATCCGGCGATGTCGCATCTGCTGCTGGACAACTTCTTCAATAACGACATCGTGGAGAACCAGCAGTCGTGGCGTGAGGTCGTTAGCCGGGCGTCCCAGTGTCGGTCATGTTCGCGGCGTTGGGCTTCTTCGAAGGCTATCGCTCGGAGCGACTGTCCGCGAATCTGCTGCAGGCCCAGCGGGACTACCTTGGGGTGCACACGTACGAGCTGCTTGGCAAAGAGGTCAAGTTTCTGCACACCAACTGGACCGGCAAGGGCTTCAACGTTTCCGCTAGTACTGTGTGACGAGCACGATGCCGCTGGTTGATTCCTCTACATTCCATTTAACAGAGGACACCGTCTCCATCAGTCGTTATTTCTTGTTGCCCATTCGGTTAGATTTCGAAATTGTTTTCTTTTTTTTTGTAATAAAAGTGGATGTTCAGGATTTTGTCTACATTTTGTCAAGTACCTACTGATTAAATTCCTGAATATTATTTTGGCTGGGGAACGGCAATGCTATCGGCGAGTTGCAAAATGCTGTTGCACATTTCGTCGAAGCATCCAAACACGCAGAACTGTAGCCAGATTCTTGACCTAAAAGACGGTTCATTTGAGTTGGTTCCCAAGACGGAATTGTCGTGGCGCGGACTGCGTCGCGAGGCAATTCGTCGTACCGGAAGGCCACTTTGAGGAGGTGTCTGAGTTGCTTAAATTAAAAGAAGATCGTCGAGCTGAATCAAGAACGGGATCAGGCTTTAAAGATCCTCGCTAAACATGACGAAAAGTTTGAAGCACTCCAGCCCTTGCTCGAACAAAAAGAGCAAATCCAACCCAAACTTTTTGACCTGAAAAAAGTCGTTGACAACTCCTAATCCGCATCATTTTTGTCGAATGTTTGTCGCTCACAACTTGCCAACCAAGGAAAAGCGCAAACTCGACTTCCCCCAACTCCAATAAGTCCTCACCGCCAGCCACAACAAACTCAATGAAAACATCGCCGAACAAAAGAACCTCCGCAAGATCCTGAACGTCCTGATACGAAGGAAAAACGAGGGTAGAATCCTCCTTTATCATGGTCGAGACGGTGAACGATGCGCAGTCAATTTTCCCGGATCTTTGCGCTTGGATTAGGATTCCTTCCATTTATCCGTTAGAATCAATAAAAATATACAGCAATTCCATTTGAAACCTAAACCGAAAAAAAAGTTCTCCGACCGGGCTCAAAATTTTTCTGGGGGTTCCTTGGCCAAAATAATTGGACCCGTATTTTTTTTTGTTTGGCCATTAGGGTGACCTACATCTTGCTAGGGTGGTTCGAAAAATTGCAATTTTCGTCATTTTTCGCAAAAATCACTTTTTTCGAAAAATCATATCTCCGCGCCATTTCATCCGATTTTAGCTGTCTTAGACGCAAAAGAAAGGTTATGAGTTTGGCTATTTGAGAAAAATAGTAAGAAGTTCCAAAAAATCTAGCTTAACTATTGAAAAAGTCGTATGAAAACTTAAAATGGCGTTTTGACCGTGTCTGGACCAAAGAGCCTATGTCTAAAAATATTTTTATCGGATTCCTCGGAAAATTTCACATAACATATCAAAAAATTGGCGATGTCGAACCGTACGTTTCCAAGATATGATTTTTTGAAAATAAAATCTGAGTTTTTCGACGCGCCACGCGCAAAAACAGGAAAATGACGAAATCGGCAAAAAATCAACTATTTTCACTAAAACTGCGATAACTTAAAAATTTTAGCGATGACCTATACATGTCTGGGTACCAAAAGTTGCGTCTTTCAATTACGAAAATTTTGATACCCAGACATGTATAGGTCATCGCTGAAATTTTTAAGTTATCGCAGTTTTAGTGAAAAAAGTTGATTTTTTGCCGATTTCGTCATTTTCCTGTTTTTGCGCGCGGCGCGTCAAAAAACGTAGTTTTTATTTTCAAAAAATCATATCTCGGAAACGTACGGTTCGACATCGCCAATTTTTTGAAATGTTATGTGAAATTTTCCGAGGAATCCGATAAAAATATTTTCAGACATAGGCTCTTTGGTCCAGACACGGTCAAAACGCCATTTTAAGTTTTCATATGACTTTTTCAATAGTTAAGCTAGATTTTTGGAACTTCTTACTATTTTTCCCAAATAGTCAAACTCATCACCTTTCTTTTGCGTCTAAGACAGCTAAAATCGGATGAAATGGCGCGGAGGCATGATTTTTCGAAAAAAGTGATTGTTGCGAAAAATGACGAAAATTGCCATTTTTCGAACCACCCTAGCACGATGTAGGTCACCCTAATGGCCAAACAAAAAAAATACGGGTCTAATTATTTTGGCCAAGGAACCCCCAGAAAAATTTTGAGCCCGGTCGGAGAACTTTTTTTTCGTTTAGGCTCTGGAAATGGAATTGCTGTATAATCATTTGGCCGATGGAAATCAAATAATCAATCACTGCTCGGTTCCGTCCCGAAATGCGGATGAACTGCCAACAGAATTAGCCACAAATCCTTTTTTACACCTAAACTCCCAAGCTCGAGAAAAAGGGGGAATTTGTATGGAAATTTCCCCTTTTTTCTCGAGCTTGAGAGTTTAAGTGTTAAAAATCTTTAATTTTTCATATTGCCGAATTAACTTGTCTTGTGTCTAGCCTTGTTTACTATTTTGACCGATTTTGACAACTACCCTGATATAAATCGTGTCCAAAAGTTGCGCATAATATGCCAGTATCAGGCCAGTATTATGCGCGTATGGTACGCGCGCCATACGCGGTATGTGGTATACTCGAAGTGCTTAACCCTTAGATGCGAGGTTTATCTGTAATTGGTATTTTAGATTTAAATAAATGTATGGAGCGTAACACGTGTGTTACATAATAAAAGATAGCTCACTTGGTTTCTATTTTTCAACAGTGGTCCAAAGGGTCTTATTATTTAGGCCAAGAAGCCATGATGATGTTTTCGCGTAGAATGCTGAATTAGTGAATCCGCTCATATTTTAGTTATAATAATCAACATTTTGTTTAATTTGTCTTGGATGGCTCCTCGGAATATCCTCAAAAATAATCATGTTATTAATTACATTCTATTTAGTATGAAAAGAGTGACAGTATGACAGATCACCTATATACATAGTCAAAATTGGAGATTGTGTTAGGCCTTTCCATTCCCTCATGCATCTTTTTATTATGAAGTGTTCAAATAATTTTCCGCTGTTTTTGTTTTTTAGTATTAAAAACAGGTGCTTCAGGAATGATTGCGTATCGATACCAAAAAAAAGGAGTGGAATGGCAATGGTTACAAACTAGTTCGAGGTTGGTCTATAAAAATTCAAAACCGGATTTTATTATATGTACTCATAGACAGCTAATGGAGGAAGAAGGGCGAGATCTATTAGGAAAAAGAACAATGGACTTTAAGGTGAGCAATTTATCCAATATTTTTTTTATATGAATTCAACATACATGCAATGTTCTTCATAGGTTAGTTATTTAGACACTGGTTTGACATCGACCTACTTTACTGATGCAGATCAACTGATTTCAACAACATGTGGATCTCCTTCCACCTCCCCCCTTACATCACAGCAACGCTATAATCGACGATATAAAACACATCTAAGGGATTTTTTATCAACTTGCCGTACAAAGCGAAAACATGGTCAGCAATCATCTGAAAATCAGGTAAAATGTATTCCAGTAGGGACAATACATATGCAGCACGGAATTAAACTTTATCTTAATTTATGTTTTCGTAATGGTTTACAATGGTGGGGTTAATTTATGAAAACCATTGAACGAAAGTTCAAATTAATCTGTAAAACGTTACTTAATCCACTTTTAGGTGGTTGGTGCCTTCCTAACGATATTCTATTTTTTTCTAATAACAAAATTAAATTGTTTTAAGTGTTGATGTTCTCTTAAAATAACTGTAAATAGGGGCCAACTAAAATGATAGTTGAATAAAATAGGGCTGATGTTAAGGCAAGATGGTGGCAAAACTCGTGCGGCATTCGCGCGAGTTTCTTCAGAAAACAAACTCTGACAGCTTTGAAACCCGGCTCCGTGGCTTAATGGTTGCGGCTTCTGCCTCGAATGCAGAAGGTCCAGGGATCAAATCCCGATCGGTTCCCTTGAAATTTCGAATCAGGAATTGAACTTTGAATATGAACAAAAAAAACTTTGAGAATCAGGTGGGATTTGAACTCACACCCTTTGGATTGATGGTCTGGGACGCTAACCAGTCGGCCATCATGGAGTTAATGAATTAATCCGTAGTGGCGAAATAATGTCACAAGGTATTATATATCAAACCATTATATAACTACTAACACCCTCTCAAAACAGCCCAGGGCCAACTCATATACTCATGAACTGGACGAGGGAGTCGTGGATTGCCTGGCCCGAGTCATCTGCATTACCGATCTATGGCTATACAATTTTCAGAAGAAATCGTTAGCCAGAGAAAGGTAGGAAACAATACCTTATTTTTTTTCTTTTCTAATGTTTTAGAAACCACCATGAGTCATTCAAAAACACCCAAAAAGCAAAAACAAATAAGAGAGCGTTCTTTTATTACGTAACGCAAAATTTGGGATTTTTTACCCTCCTCCCCCCCTTCGTAACAAATCGTAACAGATGAGCGATCCCCCTTACCCCCGTGTTGAGACAGGCGGGAATTTCTCAACCGGGCACCGGTTCCGTCAGCAAGGTACAGTATGTAAAAAAAGTACACCCCTTGGGTACTATGCACATTTTGTGATGAACCTTGTAAACAATTTAAAGTTTGACAGAAGCCTAGTACTACGTTTTGTTCAGAAAGTCATGCCGAACATTTTGCTACAAAAAGCTCATGAAAAGATGATTTCCATAAAAAGTTATATAGCAAATACTATTACTGGTGCAAAAAAAGTTTGTACACCTTTTGAAAAATTTACAGTCTCTCAACTCCAAATAGGCATCCTTGACTGATTAAAAAAATAATTTGGATTGAATATAAAGTTTACTAACTACTTAGCATAACAGTTTATATAACTCTGGAAATTATATATAAAACTTATCTCAACTTAATTTTGCAAAAAGCCCTCAACTAAATGTCAATATATTACCATAGAATTGCTAAATAAACATTTTTGAGTGGGTATAACACCGTTTTGGGGGTCTTTGTATCGATAGAATAGATTTTTCGTTGGAATTTCGTACCAACCCGGAATTACGTCGTCGGAAAATCCGCCGGTATCCGAACTGGTCCACGATTCACAAGTCAACCTATGTGGCATCGGAAAGTCCATAAAATTTCCGATCTTTTGGTATCCATGCATCTAGGTTTTCTATAAAACCCACGTTTTTAAATACCTGGACAAAAAGTAAGTTTGATCCACGAGAAAAAAAATTACGAAAGTCCATACATGTTTGGCATTTTTGAATTAATAGTTTGCAAAATTAAGTTTAGATAAGTTTTATATAGAATTTCCAGAGTTATATAAACTGTTATACTAAGTAGTTAGTAAACTTTATATTCAATCCAAATTATTTTTTTAATCAGTCAAGGATGCCTATTTGGAGTTCGTAGACTGGATTTATGGTGATGTGTCAACAAATAACTTTATTTGTGTTAATTTTTTGAAAGGTGTTGTTAGCGGTATTTGTTCGGGCCAATCAAAGAAGCAGACTTAGTTCGTACTGTGGTTCAGCTCAAAGCTAAAAGGAAGATTTCTAATGTAATGTAAATTCTAATTAGCCAGTTCAAGAATAATGCAAATAATTCATACCTTTAGATTAATAATTCTACCGCTGTTTCGATTGCGTATGTGCGTTCGGGGTGTATCCCATTTGGCATAAAGCCATTTGGCATAATGCCGTATGGCATAACGCCGTTTGGCATAATGCCGTTTGGCATAATGGACGTTTGGCATAACGGTCATTTGGCATAATGGCCATTTGGCATAATGGCCATTTGGCATAATGATGTTAAAATTTCAAAATAAAGTTAATATTGGAATTGCTTTAAGAAGACCATATAAGGATTGATAACTGCCGGCGAAAGCTGATTTTTTCTTTCTTTAAGATACAACACATGTGTAAGAATACACATTTTTTTTAAACAAAATCTGTCACCATTTCCTGATGAATATTACCATCATTTTTTTCTGTGTATTTTAAGCCATTGAGCCAAATATGTTCGACATTTACCCATCGATATTCCAGATTAAAGATTGTATGGAAAAATAGAGAAAAAATGTGCTCTTTTTAAAAACTTGTATTTCTACGATTTTATGAAATTTCTCAAAAGTTAGATTCTTATTTGAATTCAAGAGTATATATCCAAAACAACCTATGTGCTATGGGTTACCTATGTAGTAAAGACCTTTTGAAAATTTAATCTGGAATTGTAAGGCTCTTCACCTTTGTCTTACAAGTAGAATTTTCTTTTTTTTATGTTGTATTTTCCTTTCTTCAAAGAAGGAAGGGCTTTGGATCTAGCCCAAAAAAGCAGCGGGTCATATTTTCTGAACTCTCAACTGCTGATTCAAGGTTAATATTTTCTTTAAAGAAAGGGACTCTTTCTAGACTTGCGACAACTGCACAGAAAAAAAAGTTAGATTTTTTCAAGGTTGAAAATTTAGTTAGTTGAATATTATCTCTTTTTTCCCTTCTTTTTAAAAATATTTACCTATATCAGCAGTCAAAGAGTTTTCCCTTCTTTAAAGAAGGGAAAATTCAGCTCATGTTAGTAGTTATCTCAAGTCAAAGAAAGTTTTCACTTCTTTAAAGAAACTTGTGTCAGCAATTATCACAAGTTAAGAGAATTTTCCCTTCTTTAGCTCTTGTAGCACCAACGGGGTCAAAACTTACGCGAAGCACCAAGGGAGTCAAAAAAGTTGGAAATGCAACTTCATCCGGCTGTATCTCGGCGAAAACGGCGATTTGATCCGGAAGGATGTCAAGAATCACCTACAACAAGGTAGATCCAAAACAGATGCGTCTACTCTAAGTTACGGGACTGGGCCATTCGGCAGAAAATTATTCGGCAGAATGACATTCGGCGGAAAGCCGAACGGCAGAAAAACAATCGGCGGAATGGGTCATTCGGCAGAAAAGGTCATTCGGCAGAAAATACGTTTGGCAGAAAAGCTTGTTCGGCAGAAAATCAATTGGCAGAATGTCATTAGGCGGAATGGTACAAATGGCAGAATAACTCGTTAGGCCGAATAAGTCGTTTGGCAGAATGTCGTTGAGCGGAATAGTACAAATCGACGGTAACATTTCAAAAGGCATCATGTACATTTTGACACTTTCTGGGTTATTGTATATTCTGAAAGTACTTCTAACAAGCTACCTCTCCACCAAAAATGGGCAAAAGTTACTTCAGTAAAGTCTGTTTAATTATGATTTTAAATAAAGTAACATAAACAAAATCTCTGCCATCAGCAGTCCCTGTTTATATAGCCCTGTCAACCTGTCAAACAAAAGGCTACATAAACCTCGTGACGAAAAAAAGCAACATAAAAAAAGCGCCATGTACATTCGGCGAAGAAAAACGAATCATAACAAAGCGCCCCCCTCAGTGACAGCAGGGTGATATCGACGTTGGTGATTTCAAAAGAAGTTATGTTTGTTTTTCTCAAATAAAATTACGGAAATAATGTTTTATTGAATATGGATGATCAAGTATCAACAAAAGCAACGTTTTTCATCGTTTGTTATCATTAGAACATCTTATTTTGCTTTTATATAAAAATGGTAATTGAAAATGGATGCTCAACATTCAAATGCGTTTTTCTCAAAACGCATGGTTTGTACATGATGCTTTTTAAAATGTTGGCATCGAAATGGCAGAATAACTCATTGGGCCGAATAAGTCGTTCAGCAGAAAACCATTCAGCAGAAAGCTTTGTTTGGCAGTATCTCTTCTTAGTTGGAAACGTTCGAAAACAATACACAAAACAATAATGAATTAAAAAATCTATTTGTTTAGACTCAAAATCAAAGTACAAAAAGATCACATTTTCGCGGTACTTTTGTACACCTTGCTGAGTCCGTCCATTGTTTGTCGTCCGTGCAACCGTACGACGTCAAAATTCAAAATATCAATATTTTTCGACATTGTTAAGCGGTTTTCTAGCGACGACGCACGGTTTTGTTATTCAGGACCATTGTGGTGTGCTGTAATTTCGGTTTTCAGGTCAATCATACAAAACAAATAACTTGTTCGAGCTTCAGCATTGTCTTGGCGTTTCTCTATTGTGTGATTTCTACTCGAAACTAGGTGTCCACAGGTTTGAAACGGTAAAGGTGAGAACAAGATTATTCGTTTGACGCAGTGGTGGACGCAGCACTTTGCGCCAGTTCGATTTTTCTGTGATCTGTCAGTTGAACAATCTACAGAGCATACTATGTTCAATGGTCGATGACAGGCAGGCTATGATGACAGCCGCAAAGTTCTGCGTCCATCACTGCGTCGAACGGATAATCTGGTTCTTAGCTTGAGGTGAAGCCGTTGATCATTTTCGAAGAAAATTGATCATCATCATTATAAAATACAAGCCTTACCCGACAAACTTCGTTCTGCTTTTTTTTTTCGTTTTTTGACGTTTTTTGCTTTTTTTGCTAATTCAGCCTCCTGTGATCAAAATTTGAGTTTACGTACATTTTTCCATACAATCTGCAGATGCTCCGGAATCGCTCCAAGAGTGGCCAAAGTGGAAATTTTTTAGCATATAAACCTTCCTTGGGCTTACACAAACCTAACGCAACAAAAAGCACCTCGATCCGACACTCCGTATTGAACTGATTCGCGTTCGAACAAAACCGTCGAATTTTTTTTTATATATATATAGATTCTGTATTAAATTCAATTTAACGAATTTCAGCACCAAAAGGAATCAGCATGTGCCGGTTGTTACCTTCTTGAAGCCACTGAAAGAATTTTTGATCTAAATCAAATGTGCTTCAAAATTTATAAAATTTTGTGGCACAGTCATTGATTAATGACGATTTCCATAAATTTTCAAGGAATGGGATAATCGTTACCAAAAGGAATCAGCATGTGTAGGGCACTATTCTAAACAACTTGTTGGAGGAATTTTGTCAAAATAATGAAAGCGACGCAAAATTTATATCTTTGAACGAAAAATCATGACAATGATGGAAGTCTTCACGTTAATATAATCCAAACCTCTCTTTACAATTATTTATCGCTGTCGTGCTGTTTTGTCGTACGTCGTATTTGACGTTCCGAGAAAAACGAGTTTTAAAGTTTGATCTTGAATAAACAAAAACGAGAGCACGCAATGTAAACAATAACAATTATGTTATGTTTAGTTGACCATTCTGTGCATTGCCCCGAAGTTTGGCTGAATTTGGTTGCCGGAGTCCCGAAATATAATTGAAAAGGTTTACGGTAGTCGAGCTCGTATCTGTGTTAAACGCTTTCTGACCTGAAATCCCTTTGGCCAATTGGGTCCTAAAATGAAGTTTAAATTTGTGATATTATTGGTCATAACGATAAAACTTATTTTTCTGAGTAAAACGACCGCAAAGGATTTAAAATGGATTTTTAATTCAATTTAAAAAAAAAACCCCTTGAAAATGATATTATATATAAAAAAAAAACAAAATTTTCGTTTTACTTGCTACTGGGACTGATAAGCCGAGAACTAAATTTGAGAATTGATCCACCAGTTAAAACATTAACTTCACGGTCCTTCTTGACAGGAAAGGTCCTACTTGACAGCCCGTTCCAAGGGGACCATACTTGAGCCATCGAAAAATGTTGTCTTGTCAATATTTTTGCATTAAAATGAAAAAAAAGTGATCACAAATGGTTTTTTAGCGTGTTTTTACAGTTGTTCATAAAAATTTACATAGGGCTTTAGTACCCGATTGTCGCACTTACATCAAATTTCAGGCTGTGTCAAGATAGCACGACAAGTTTGAAACTTCTTTCATATGGAAAATGACAAAAATGCACGAAGTTTTTTTTTGGTTTTTGTGGAATATCTCAGTATTTAAAACGAATTTTGGGGGTCTGTTTCTATAATGGTACGTTCGTTTGAGGGCTAGTTTCGCACTGAGTGCCGCACTCAGAGCTGTCAAAGTGTTTGTTTGAAGAAACTCGCGCTAGTGCCGCAAGAGTTTCACCGCCATCTTGGAACTGAAACTCTAGTGCTTTTCAATATATTTTTCAGTTTCATGCGAGTTCCACGCACACTGACAAATGACGTTCGATTGAACCAAAACTGGCACCGACGAGTGCGTCACTCAGTGCCGCACCGGCTCTTTAAACGAACGTACCATATGTTTACAATAAACTAGCGCTCCTATTCCGTGTACGTATCGGTTGTTGCGTTTGACACGGAATACGTAATCGATTCGAATTGAATTCCGTTTCAGAATTCCGATTGATTGACTGGGAATAATTTTCACTTGTACTGCACAAAATTTCACAATTCTAATGATAATGGCAAACACGACAATGTAGGTTAGGGTAGAGTAGTCATCAATGAGACACGGGGAACAATGATAAAATGGCTCTCACAAGTAGTAGTTTCAACCAAACAGGCTCATATTTTGGGGAAAGGTGTGTCTACACGATACACGTCTGCCATAATAGAGGCTTTGGTTATGGAAGCTCCCTTGAAAAGTTATTCATTAATGTTTGATTCTGGGGTGTAAAAGTAAATTATGGACAAAAATTAGTTTTTCGCTCATAGGCAGCCGTAAACACCAAAACTAACATTTCTCCAGATTTTTTTTTGACGTTTCATAGGGAATGAGTTGAGCTACAATGTCCTTTCATTTGGTTTGGCCAAAATTAAGAATATACCAAGAATCCAGGGCTACCTTATTGTTTCTCACTCCTTTCAGCCCATGGGTAACAATGAGACACTTTGATTTTTCTTCTTTTCAAAATCTATGTAACTAGGGCGATAAAAATCATGGATTTAGCTCAATACTGTTCATTGGTGAAAATCTACTCTTCAATCTGAACAAGAATAGCCGTTTTAGATAGCTTGAAAGATTAGTTTTTGCTCTTTGCTGTGCTTTGGTTTTTAAATGTATCAAAATTTTTAATCCAGTGTGATTCAAATTAAATAAGTCTCTTATAAATACATATTTTTAATTTTTTATATGACATGACCAGAAAAGCTTCAACAATTTTTAAAAATGTCTAAAACAACAAATAAAAAAACAGCAAATAAAATCATAACAAACAATATTTTACAAATTATCTTAATGTCCCTACCGCCAACTGGAGAAAATCTGAAGTACAAACTGAATAAGTACACGAGATTTCAGAGCAATTAATTTGGAGATCGGTGTACTAATTGTTTTGTTCTGTTTCTGTTTTAACCGAAATCAATCAGAAAAATCAAAACATTATGCAAAAAATAAACTAAAACAGCTGTTCTGATTCGATACATTCGTCTTTGTTGCCAAAGATGTTTCATAAAAAAATATTTAAAATTACTTTTTTTCAATTTAAATTCATGAATATAAAAGTGAAGCGAAAATATTTCAAGCGCTAGGCAATTTACGGCAATTTACGGATCTAAAAATTATTCTCTATAAGTAAAATTATGCTTAATATTTTATTTTTATTTTTTAATCGTTGTTCATCTATTCCACAACAAAATCTGAATTTCCAGACCAAAATTTGATATTTTTACCGATTTCGGGGATTCCCGGGATAAAATATAAAAATCCCGGGATTCGGAAATTCCCGGTTTTGGAAAAATTCAAAATTCAAAATACAAAATTCCCGGGATGGACGCACTATATGTAACTCTTTCAAAATATTAATTGAAAGTGATTTTTGGCAAATTTATTGAGTTTTAACTCCATTTAACAAAAAATATAAAGTTTTTTGGTATAAATATATGGATTTTACAAAATTCTAATACTTTTTGGTATAACTTTTGTTAATTAAAGTTTCAAGTTGATAAAATTGTTTTAAAATAATTAAGGCAAGTTACCTGCAACGGAACAATACTAAAACATGACATTTTATTAGAAAATAATTGATTTTCGTAGAGTGTCTCATTGTTCCTGCCAAGTGCGTCTATAATGAGACAGTTGAATAACTCGGGCTGTAGACGTAATACCGATGTCATATTTTGGTCAATGTTGGTACACATTAAAAGAAAGTACTGTATGTAAAAAAAATATTTACACCCCTTGGCCACTATACACATTTTGTGATGAAACATATAAACAATTAAAAGTTTGTCAAAAACCTAGTACTACGTTTTATTCAGAAACTCATGCCGAACATTTTGCTATAAAAAGCTCATGAAAAGATGATTTCCATAAAAAGAAATAAAAAAAGGTGCAATAAAAGTTTGTAGGAGAGAGTGGGGAGACTTGATCCCCGGGGACACTTGATCCCAAGCCTGTATCTCGTCAGTATGTGGGTGAAACAATTGGCTTTGTTCTAGAAAGTTGTGTGAAATCAACTAAAACTCATTGTAGAAAACAAAGAAAAAAAATTAAAAAATGTTTAGATTGAGTTACACACATTTTTCTAAAAAGTGCTGCAAAAAACTTCCAAGAGATCTTTTTTCTTTGTTTTGATAAGTTTAGAAAACACTAAAGTGCGTTTAAGAAGACTTGATCCCTGTATTTTTACAGTCACTGGAATCAGCCTCAAGATTAAATAATTGGGCTGGGTTTTCGTACATAGTTTCCTTCAGTATAGTTGAACATAACTTACTGCAGTTTGAACCATTTTTCAAAAGTTTTGTAAACAAAAATTACCAGCTTTTGTAAACATGCTCAATTTTGGTCTAAAAAAGAAAATTTTAAGTTTTTAAATATTTTGCATGCTAAACTTGTTATATTTTGAAAACAAACGTACAGGTTTAATGTGAAATTGCTGTAACTTATAGAAAATTAAAAGATTGGATGAATAAGAAACATTTTGCTTAAGATTTCTTCAAAATGTTGAATAGGGGATCAAATTACCCCCAACATTTTGAAAATGGCGTTTTAATATATTTTTTTAAAACGCTTGGCATGATTCGAAGAGTTTATCTGATGAAATACCCTTATTAGCCAAACATAGTTGTATGTTTAAGCTTTCAATTCTTGCAAAAAGTTCATAGTTTTGTGAGAAATTGGCAGAGTTATGTGCGATACAAAAAAAGGGGATCAAGTCTCCCCACTCTCCCCTACACCTTTCGAAAAATTAACATAAATAAAGTTATTTGTTGATAAATCACCATAATTCCAGTCTCCCAACTCCAAATAGGCATCCTTGACTGATTAACAAAATAATGTGGTTTGAATATCAAGTTTACTACTTACTTAGTATGAAAGTTTAAATAACTCTGGAAATTCTATATAAAACTTATCTAAACTTAGTTTTGCAAACATTTAATTTAACTGAACGTCAATATATTACCATAGAATTGCTGATTGTGGGTATAACACCGTTTTGGGAGTCTTTGTATCGATAGAATAGATTTTTCGTTGGAATTTCGTTTAAACCCGAAATTTCGTCGTCGGAAAATCCGCCGGCATCCGAACCGGTCCACGATTCACAAGTCAATCTCTGTGGCATTGGAAAGGGCATACAATTTCCGATCTTTGATACCCATACATCAAGGTTTTCTTTAAAACCCACGTTTTTAAATACTTAAGCAAAAACGTTGTTATGGTTTCGTTTGAGCAATCTGCCAAAAATGTATGGACTTTCGTAATTTTTTTTCTAGTGGATCAAACTGGGCAAAAAGCCCAGGTATTTAAAAACGTGGGTTTTATAGAAAACATTGATGTATGGGCAGCAAAAGATCGGAAATTTTATGCCCTTTTAAAGATTTGTCTGGTCACGCCTGCCGTCGGACGGGAATTTAATGTTGGCCCCCGTCGGACCTACAGGTTAAGTCGTAAGCTCAGTCCAGGTTGTCTCACTGGGTTCTGTCTCGATAAAGTTGCTGGTAGGAAGTTAGACAAAAATGACTTTGTCTGCCAAATAATATTCTGCCTTATGATATATTCTGCTTAATGATCTTTTCTGCCATTTGTTTGTCTGCCTTCTGTACTTTTCTGCCATATGAACCATTCTGCCTTATGTGCTTTTCTGCCAATCGACGTTCCGCCAAATGACCCTGTCTGCCATTTGACCTTTTCTGCCGAACATTTTTCTGCCATTCGTACTTTTCCGCCGAATGTACTTTCTGCCGAATGTTTGTCTGCCGAATGACCTTTTCTGCCTTCTGGTTGTCTGCCGAACGTCATTCCGCCGACCGTCATTCTGCCGAATGGCCCAGTCCCTTTTTTGACCACGTTGGGGATACAAGTGTTAATGGAGAGAAAATTCAAACATATTGGGATAATTCAACGTGTTCGTGTTAGTAGTTATCACAAGTAAAGAGTCCATTATTTAAAGGAAGAGAAAAAAACTCACTGACTTGTGATGACTTCTGACACAAGTTGAATTTTCCCTTCTTTAAATAATGGAACATTCTCTTTACTTGTGATTACTACTAACACGAGTTGAATTATCCCTATATGTTTGAATTTTCTCTCCAATCAAGAAGGGAAAATTCTCTTGACTTGTGATAACTGCTGACCCAAGTTGCATTTACTTTTCTTTAAAAAAGTGATAACTTTTTTTGACTTGAGATAACTACTAACATGAGTTGAATTTTCCCTTCTTTAAAGAAGGGAAAACTCTTTGACTGCTGATATAGGTGAATATTTTTTAAAGAAGGGAAAACTCGCTTGAGTTGTTACCACAGCTGAAGCGCACAATCCCCTGTTTAATGAATAAAATTCAACTTTAGAAGGAAAATTCAACTTTTTTCAGCAGTTGTCACAAGTCTAGAAAGTGTCCCTTTCTTTAAAAGAAATATAAACCTTGAGCCGGCAGTTGAGAATTCAGAAAAAATGACCCGCAGCCTTGATATGTTCCTACGTAAATGACAAAGTGGAATGCTTTACATTTCAAATAAAAATCACACTTTTGTGTATATTTGAATGGAAGTAGCGCCACTTGCTGATAAAATCGTAGAAAAACTAGTTTCTAAATCTATTATTGATAAAATTTTCCCAATTAATATTCATCCTGTAATATTAATGAGTATATGTTAGTAGAATGTAACAAAAGGGTGAATTTTGCGGGCATTTCAGGGCATGATCTCGTGGATGTACTTAGCCCAAATCTCATCCAAATATGAGCTTGATTTTGGCTTGATTGGTTGTGACAGGACCTGGCGCTTTGACTTTGAAATTTAAATGGGATTTAAACCCGTATAATCGGTGCGTTTTGGTTTTGAGTTTTGAGTCCCTTAATGACTTTTGAATTTTTCATCAACCTCACGAGCTCATAGTTCTTGTTCCAGGGAACAACTTTGTCGAAGCTTTAAAATGTATTA
This sequence comes from Culex quinquefasciatus, assembly GCF_015732765.1. NCBI lineage: Eukaryota > Metazoa > Arthropoda > Insecta > Diptera > Culicidae > Culex > Culex quinquefasciatus. The sequence goes on along the minus strand of NC_051862.1, from coordinate 105,755,316 downwards.
AAAACTGCTGTCCTCATTCAAACTGTAGTCCCGTTTGATCCCAATCTATGGAATTGAAATAATTTTGAAAAATCCATAATATTATGCCAAATGACCATTATGCCAAATGGCCATTATGCCAAATGACCGTTATGCCAAACGTCCATTATGCCAAATGGCATTATGCCAAACGGCGTTATGCCAAACGGCATTATGCCAATTGGCTTTATGCCAAATGGGATACACCCGTGCGTTCGATTAAGTGAAATTGCACTGTAGTAACGAAACGACCCTGACAAGTCACACTGACGTTCTTCTCTTTACCAGAAAACTAAAGCTCATGTATAGCCAGTAGGGTGCCCAGAAAAATGACCCCTGCTCCACAAGCGGAAAACGGTTTATTGGGTTATTTTAAGCATCTGTGCAAATTTTGAGCGAAATTGGTTGAGATTAACCCATTGATACCCGAGCCTAATACCCCGTTCGCACGGGCGAGTTATAGCCGGTTATAAGACCAAAAGTGGTTATAACTCTTAAAACCGGCTATAACTCTGGTTTTGCCCATACAACGAGCTGTCAGATTAAAACTGGTTTTAAGAGTTATAACCAAGTTAAAACTGCTCGAAAAGGGAACTCGACTACTTGAAAACTCATAGTAACCTTTGGAAATATTTGCAAAACATCCGACATTGACAGGAAAATAAACAACATTTTTGCGACGGCTGTTTCAGTTATTTTTGCTGACAGCGTTCAGCGAATCAGCCCGTCCCAACTCCACGGAATGGACGGATCACCACAAGAAACTAAACAGAAGAACCCTCGAGAGGTGAATATGTTTGTGTTGGCGAAGCAACTCGGGCTGAACATTCCTTCAACGGTAGATTGGTGAAAGCCGGAGCATTGGTTTGTGCGATCGTTTTCCGTTGATCCTGGCGATTCTTGGAAGTAAATGCGATTTGAAGTCTTCTTATCTTTCAAGCCTTTTGACTTTAAGGTCACATTGACGCGCGCAAAGATCCTTTTCACCGAAACCCGGATGTTCATGTATGATCTCGCGTTCCTGGAACAACAGCTTCACGCGTCCGACCTCCGGGATTCGGTCGGCCGGGGCGGAACGCTCTTTCTCGGTAGTCTCTCGACCTACTTCGGGTGGTCAGCTGCTAGTCTTGTACTCAATTCTCTTCTGGGCCACCTACCTCAACGCTCCCGAGTTTGTTGATGGACTCTTAGACTACGGCGGACGAATCCACCGGTCTGCATGGTTTCTGGCGATGTAACGAATGGCAAGGCTCGTTTGTAAGCAAAACAAATGGTGGCGTCACGAGGGTGGTTCCCACACAGAAACAGTGTCGCAGGTGATGCTCAGGCGTGAGAGATCATGCTTGGACGTACGGAGTGCATCTCGGAGAATACCGCAGGGTTTGGTTGGCTTACGGCAAACAAATGCGTTATTCCCTTCCTGAACTTGGTGCGTAGCCATTGAGCCAAATATGTTCGACATTTACCCATCGATATTCCAGATTAAAGATTGTATGGAAAAATAGAGAAAAAATGTGCTCTTTTTAAAAACTTGTATTTCTACGATTTTATGAAATTTCTCAAAAGTTAGATTCTTATTTGAATTCCTATTTGTTTTTTTTTTTTATTTCTTCTCAACAGGCACTTATTTTGCCCCAATGATGCACTTAAAACTAAATTTACATACGTAACAAAGATCTTAACAAGGACACAAACTTAAAACGCAACGTAGTACGAGACACATCTAAGCTAAACACACTGGACACTTTGTTAAACGCTCTCTTTAGTCCGTTGATGGCACCATTCGCGCTGTAGTTGGTGCGACGAAACGGAACTTCGAGAGCTGGCGTGTGGCGTAGTTGACGAGTAGGCACTCGGAGCTGAATCTGGTTACGCAGGTCAGGGCAATCAATCCGGCCGAGTAGGACATCAGCAGAAGTCATCGCACGGGCTAGGTCTCGTCGTAGCTGTAGTGTATCGAGGTCGATCAAACGGCAGCGTTGTTCGTACGGCGGAAGATGCAAGGGATTTGTCCACGGCAGCTGCCTGAGGGCATATCGCACAAACCTTCGTTGGATGCTTTCGAGGCGACAAACAGCGTTGTTGTAGTGCGGGGACCACACTGTCGAGCAGTACTCTAGAGTGGATCGAACCAGCGAGCAGTACAGGGTCTTTAGACAATAAATGTCAGTGAACTTGCGCGTCATGCGGATTACCAATCCTAGTTGTCGGGAGGCTTTGGCGATTATGTATGACAGATGCTGCTTGAAAGTGAGTTGCGTGTCCAAGATGACTCCCAAATCCTTCACGTGAGTGACCCGTTCGACAGAAGTATCATTAATACGGTAGTCGAAGGTTACTGGGAAGTGTCTCCGACTGAACGTGATCGATTGGCATTTTCCAGGGTTGAGGATCATGCGGTTCACCTCGCACCAACCAGCAAACCTGTCAAGATCGCGCTGCAATGCTTCGGCGTCGTTCGAGTTGTCAATTCGAGCAAAAAGCTTGAGGTCATCCGCGTAAACGAGGCGAGGTCCAGTGACGGTGTAGTTAACGTCGTTAAAGTAAAACAGGAATACCACCGGACCGAGGTGGCTTCCTTGCGCGATACCCGATGTGGCTTCGATGATATCGGAAAGTGCGTCTCCGATTCTCACCCTCAGCGAACGTCCCGTTAGATAAGACTTGAACCAGGCCAATAGGCTTCCTCGGAAACCCAATCTCTCAAGCTTAGCAACAGCGATGCGATAGTTAATTTTGTCGAAGGCGGCTGACAGATCTGTGTAGATGGCATCGGTTTGAGAGTGGGCGTCGAAGCTGTTGATGATCGATTCGGTGAAGCAAAGGAGATTGGTTGCTGTTGAGCGCTTAGGAAAGAACCCGTGTTGTTCATCAGCAAGGTCTTGGCGGCAATGCGAGAAAACCGGATCAATCACAACCAATTCCAGCAACTTTGAGGTGGCACACAAAGCGGAAATCCCACGGTAGTTCTCCACGTTTGTTCGATCGCCTTTTTTGTGCACTGGAAACATGTAAGCTTGCTTCCAGGCAACAGGAAACTTTCCAGAGCTCAACGAAAGACGAAACAGGTGTAAGAGAGGTGCCGATAGGCTGGAGGAACAACGTTTCAGCAGGGTAGACGGTATCCCGTCCGGTCCTGGTGAGCAAGAGTGTTTTAGTTTGGATGCAGCGGCTTGGATGGCACCTTCATCAATCTCGATCGAAGCCAGTAGTTCATCCCGACGTGGAACGTTTTCTGCTGCGGCTCGAACTTCCTCATCAGTAATAGGCTCCGCGCAGAATACACCGGAAAACTTCTTCGCGAAAAGCTGGCAAATTTTGTCTGCATCATCTCCTTCATCGTCAGCCAACCGCATTGAAGTCGGCAATCCAGATTCTCTACGGCTCTCGCTGACAAATTTCCAGAATTTCTTCGGGTCGGTTTTCAATTTCTTCTGCATTTTGCGCTGGTAGTTTGCAAAGCACCTGCGACTCAATCGTTGATAGCTGTGATTAATCCGAAGATAGTAGTCGCGTAAGTGTACAGATCCGTTGGAAACCTTAAAAGCAGCTCTTTTCTGGGTCTTGAGGTGGCGAAGTTCTTGGGTTTGCCAGGGAAGGTGATGGGAGACCACCTTCCGAATCTTCGGCACAAACTGTTCAATCAGTCTTCCCAGAATGCATGTGTACGTGTCGACTGCTAAATCGATGTCTACAGGGTCCAGAACGCTGCTCCACTCGATACCACGTAGGGCGCGGGACAAACTCTCGAAGTCAGCTCGCCGGAAGTTGTATCGGACCAGGGCGATCTCTTCTCGGTACTCGGTGCTACAGCTGCCGTTGACCGATATAATGAGAGCCGGATGTCGTGCGACTGCCTTGGCGAGTGGAACCGCCGCGGCGGTGACCTCAGCGGCGGTGTCACGTACACTAACGAAGCAGAGATCTAGACTCCGACCATCCTCGTTTGTCACGTGGTTGATCTGCTGCAGAGTGCTCGCACTGTAACTGTCGAGAAGATCACGGGCACAGGAATGGAACTGGGAGCGGTCAGGGTCGGGAAAAAGGAATCCGTTTCGGGAGTGCGTCCAATTCAACTTTGGGAGATTGAAATCACCGACGACAAAAATGTCGTCGATTGGACGGGCTCGTTCCACAATAGATCGCACAGAATCCAGGTGAGCTTTGTACAAGTCTTTGTCGTAAGTGCGGTCCGGTGGGAAGTAAACCGCGCAGAGATACAGCACACGATCCGATAGCTTCAGCGAAACCCATACTTGCTCTACCGTCTTCCAGTTGTCCTGATGAATCCGACTAGGCTTGAAGCTTTTGCGTGCGGCGATGAGAACTCCACCACCCTCAGTTTTCTTGCTGTTATCCGGCCCGCGATTACACCGGAAGGTTTCATATTCAGGTCCGAAGATGTGAGCGGAGAGCGTGTGATCCTTCAGCCAGGTCTCCGTCAGCGCAATGAAATCGTAGCATTCCCCAGAACTACCGTGTAGGTAATCGCTTATAGTACCGTTCATGCCACCGGCGTTTTGATAGTAAAGATGACATTGCTGAGCTGTGGGCGACGCGTGTGAAGCCGGACGGGGTGGCTGGCTGCAGCTGAAAGGTTGGGAAGCATCAGGAGACGGCGATTGGACGGGAAAGCCATGATACATGCCTGAGAGTGCATGCTGGAAGACCCCTTCTCTTGAGCCGAACACAGGGCCGGGACGACTTGGAAGGCACGAACGCAGCGAGTCACAGCAGAGCGGTGGCGCGACTGTGTCGGGAGAGTTGGGGTCCTCCATAATGCCGATGGTCGTGCGTCCCGGGTCAGCAATTTCCGCCAGTCGTAGAGAGTTCCCATTGCTACGGAGACTGGAGCTCGGCGATTCATCAAAAGGCGTGGTACTAGTCGGAACGTCGCTGGAAGTCGAGATGGCATCAGGCGCCGGGTCGTTACAAAAACGAAAAGCGTGTTGGTACTTGCCTGTAGTCGGCATTTGGAAGATTCCGCGTCCACATCCAAGCACAGGGCCGGGACGTCTTTGATGGCACGTACAATTGATGACAAGGCAGCAGTGCGTTGGCGCGACCGTGATGGAGGGACGGGAATCTTCCATAATGCGTGTGTTCGTGCGTCCCGGGTCAGCAGTGTAACAGCAGTCGAAAGACGTGGTCAAAACGGTGTCCGCCACTGTTCGGGAAGAATCGCCGCAGGGGTAGCTGCAACTCGTCAAGACTTGTGGTGGTACGGCGGGATGCGGAACGTCGTCGTCAGAAGGAAAACAGCAATCGGTAGATGTTGTCGGTGCGTCTGTCGCTCCAGAGGCACTAAAAGTCGAGAACGCATCAGGAAACGGCGATGGATGTTCGAAGAAACTAAAGTACTTGCCTGAGGGCAGATTTCGGAAGACCCCGTTTCCTGAACCGAAAACAACGCCGGGACGACTTTGGCCGGAACGAATACGTCGGGCGACACGGGAACGGGGTGGCGCGGTTGTTTCGGGGGAACGGGGGTCAACCTTACTGCTTATGTTGGTGCGTCCCGGGAGTACAACAGATGGTCTGCTGTTTAATTCAAGAGTATATATCCAAAACAACCTATGTGCTATGGGTTACCTATGTAGTAAAGACCTTTTGAAAATTTAATCTGGAATTGTAAGGCTCTTCACCTTTGTCTTACAAGTAGAATTTTCTTTTTTTTATGTTGTATTTTCCTTTCTTCAAAGAAGGAAGGGCTTTGGATCTAGCCCAAAAAAGCAGCGGGTCATATTTTCTGAACTCTCAACTGCTGATTCAAGGTTAATATTTTCTTTAAAGAAAGGGACTCTTTCTAGACTTGCGACAACTGCACAGAAAAAAAGTTAGATTTTTCAAGGTTGAAAATTTAGTTAGTTGAATATTATCTCTTTTTTCCCTTCTTTTTAAAAATATTTACCTATATCAGCAGTCAAAGAGTTTTCCCTTCTTTAAAGAAGGGAAAATTCAGCTCATGTTAGTAGTTATCTCAAGTCAAAGAAAGTTTTCACTTCTTTAAAGAAACTTGTGTCAGCAATTATCACAAGTTAAGAGAATTTTCCCTTCTTTAGCTCTTGTAGCACCAACGGGGTCAAAACTTACGCGAAGCACCAAGGGAGTCAAAAAAGTTGGAAATGCAACTTCATCCGGCTGTATCTCGGCGAAAACGGCGATTTGATCCGGAAGGATGTCAAGAATCACCTACAACAAGGTAGATCCAAAACAGATGCGTCTACTCTAAGTTACAATAAAAAAGGCATTTCCAACTTTTTTTCCAAGGGTTGTATGAGCCGGTGAATTTGAATTTCCAACTTTTTTGACCACGTTGGGGATACAAGTGTTAATGGAGAGAAAATTCAAACATATTGGGATAATTCAACGTGTTCGTGTTAGTAGTTATCACAAGTAAAGAGTCCATTATTTAAAGGAAGAGAAAAAAACTCACTGACTTGTGATGACTTCTGACACAAGTTGAATTTTCCCTTCTTTAAATAATGGAACATTCTCTTTACTTGTGATTACTACTAACACGAGTTGAATTATCCCTATATGTTTGAATTTTCTCTCCAATCAAGAAGGGAAAATTCTCTTGACTTGTGATAACTGCTGACCCAAGTTGCATTTACTTTTCTTTAAAAAAGTGATAACTTTTTTTGACTTGAGATAACTACTAACATGAGTTGAATTTTCCCTTCTTTAAAGAAGGGAAAACTCTTTGACTGCTGATATAGGTGAATATTTTTTAAAGAAGGGAAAACTCGCTTGAGTTGTTACCACAGCTGAAGCGCACAATCCCCTGTTTAATGAATAAAATTCAACTTTAGAAGGAAAATTCAACTTTTTCAGCAGTTGTCACAAGTCTAGAAAGTGTCCTTTCTTTAAAAGAAATATAAACCTTGAGCCGGCAGTTGAGAATTCAGAAAAAATGACCCGCAGCCTTGATATGTTCCTACGTAAATGACAAAGTGGAATGCTTTACATTTCAAATAAAAATCACACTTTTGTGTATATTTGAATGGAAGTAGCGCCACTTGCTGATAAAATCGTAGAAAAACTAGTTTCTAAATCTATTATTGATAAAATTTTCCCAATTAATATTCATCCTGTAATATTAATGAGTATATGTTAGTAGAATGTAACAAAAGGGTGAATTTTGCGGGCATTTCAGGGCATGATCTCGTGGATGTACTTAGCCCAAATCTCATCCAAATATGAGCTTGATTTTGGCTTGATTGGTTGTGACAGGACCTGGCGCTTTGACTTTGAAATTTAAATGGGATTTAAACCCGTATAATCGGTGCGTTTTGGTTTTGAGTTTTGAGTCCCTTAATGACTTTTGAATTTTTCATCAACCTCACGAGCTCATAGTTCTTGTTCCAGGGAACAACTTTGTCGAAGCTTTAAAATGTATTAAAAACTGCTGTCCTCATTCAAACTGTAGTCCCGTTTGATCCCAATCTATGGAATTGAAATAATTTTGAAAAATCCATAATATTATGCCAAATGACCATTATGCCAAATGGCCATTATGCCAAATGACCGTTATGCCAAACGTCCATTATGCCAAATGGCATTATGCCAAACGGCGTTATGCCAAACGGCATTATGCCAATTGGCTTTATGCCAAATGGGATACACCCGTGCGTTCGATTAAGTGAAATTGCACTGTAGTAACAAAACGACCCTGACAAGTCACACTGACGTTCTTCTCTTTACCAGAAAACTAAAGCTCATGTATAGCCAGTAGGGTGCCCAGAAAAAATGACCCCCTGCTCCACAAGCGGAAAACGGTTTATTGGGTTATTTTAAGCATCTGTGCAAATTTTGAGCGAAATTGGTTGAGATTAACCCATTGATACCCGAGCCTAATACCCCGTTCGCACGGGCGAGTTATAGCCGGTTATAAGACCAAAAGTGGTTATAACTCTTAAAACCGGCTATAACTCTGGTTTTGCCCATACAACGAGCTGTCAGATTAAAACTGGTTTTAAGAGTTATAACCAAGTTAAAACTGCTCGAAAAGGGAACTCGACTACTTGAAAACTCATAGTAACCTTTGGAAATATTTGCAAAACATCCGACATTGACAGGAAAATAAACAACATTTTTTGCGACGGCTGTTTCAGTTATTTTTGCTGACAGCGTTCAGCGAATCAGCCCGTCCCAACTCCACGGAATGGACGGATCACCACAAGAAACTAAACAGAAGAACCCTCGAGAGGTGAATATGTTTGTGTTGGCGAAGCAACTCGGGCTGAACATTCCTTCAACGGTAGATTGGTGAAAGCCGGAGCATTGGTTTGTGCGATCGTTTTCCGTTGATCCTGGCGATTCTTGGAAGTAAATGCGATTTGAAGTCTTCTTATCTTTCAAGCCTTTTTGACTTTAAGGTCACATTGACGCGCGCAAAGATCCCTTTTCACCGAAACCCGGATGTTCATGTATGATCTCGCGTTCCTGGAACAACAGCTTCACGCGTCCGACCTCCGGGATTCGGTCGGCCGGGGCGGAACGCTCTTTCTCGGTAGTCTCTCGACCTACTTCGGGTGGTCAGCTGCTAGTCTTGTACTCAATTCTCTTCTGGGCCACCTACCTCAACGCTCCCGAGTTTGTTGATGGACTCTTAGACTACGGCGGACGAATCCACCGGTCTGCATGGTTTCTGGCGATGTAACGAATGGCAAGGCTCGTTTGTAAGCAAAACAAATGGTGGCGTCACGAGGGTGGTTCCCACACAGAAACAGTGTCGCAGGTGATGCTCAGGCGTGAGAGATCATGCTTGGACGTACGGAGTGCATCTCGGAGAATACCGCAGGGTTTGGTTGGCTTACGGCAAACAAATGCGTTATTCCCTTCCTGAACTTGGTGCGTACGAACACCGAGGGGTTCTCTGGGCACAATGGGGTGGAAATTAGCGATATCGGAGTGAGGCTGGACAACGATAGATCGGGGAAATGCAACGGCTACCTATGGTACGCACCAGTACAGTCACGGAACTGCACTGCGGGAGTTCTATTATTTCCCGACTAGATCAAATCTCAGGGCAGGTGGGCTCGTCTTGCTCAGGGTTATTGCTGGCCCATATGGATAACCTACTTGCATACCACGGTTAGTGCGCCCCTACGGTAGCGTCCAATGACTCGGAGACTCACGTGCGACGTGTCGTCTCCTACAGATTGTTCCATTTGTACAGTGCGGTGCGTTCAGGTCGAGTTCGGTGGTGCGTGTACGTAGTGCCACCACGTGTAGTGTTTCAGGTCGTTTTTACGAGGCACGCAAAGACGCAAGTGGTTCCTTACTTGGACGGTACCGTACCATGCGCCTACAGCTTTTTTTTTCGACAATCCTCCTGCGCTGGCTCGAAAGGCAGGAAGCGTTTTGTCAGGCTGCGTCGCCGATCTAGTATGTGCGGTGTCGCCGACAGGATTCTCAGGAACTTTAACAATGTTTGGTAGCCCAGCGTTGATCACGACGTCGCTGGTGATGATACACACGTGGTCGCGTGAGCTGGTGGTCCCCAGTCAGTAGATGGATCGCTCTCTTGACACGTGTACAGTTTTCGCTCTACAGCCGGCCGGAAGGCGTGCGACACGGCGTCGAACGGAAGCGGTTCGGCTGGCACGGCACAGGTGTATCGTTGGCATCAAAGACGACCAGTCTGTAGTTTTAATAAACCGTTTTTCTTCCTTATCTATTGAAACACAAACGGGAGGGGGGGGGGGGGACGGTGGAAAGGGGGGAGTAGGGTGAGGGAATGTTTAATCGGCTTTTTATGTTCTTTTTTCTTGACGCGACCCGGTCGGCCAACCTCAAAGATGCAAATGTTTATGATCTACTTCTAGACACAGACGCGTCGACGCGGGCTTGATGGTAGAACTTGACCGATTCCAGCTGGATCTTCAGGGGACCTTCAAGAAAGCTGTCGATCTTGAGACCAAGCACGTAATACAGGACACATGTAGTACTCCGCAGCGGGAAGAGAAGATTCGTGTCCTTCTTCTTGACCGTTAGTAGCCACCTTCCGGATTTTGCTCAGCGCATAATGACACTTCATTCAGACATCGCGACCCTAAGTTCAACCTCTGCATCGAATCGCGACCTTTTCTACGGTCTAGGGGTTCCTTCGCCGTCAACGGCTTTCTGGCTTCAGCTTTTGTTCTTCAAAATAACTCACACTTGAACATCTTCTGAAGTTCTTTGCGGGCAGCAGCGCCGATTCGAAGGACAGATAGCTTTTCAGACTAGTCCCTTCGACAGCAGATACTCGTCGTACTTGACTCGGGCCTTTCGGCCAGAACGACCTTCTTGTCGACCACGTCAAGTTGATGCATCTCGTTATCCCTCGCGATGGTCATTCGGGAGCGGTGGTAGCATGACTTGGCCTCCGTGTCAGTCCAGAACATCATTTATTTATTTTTTCTGGAATAAAGAATTGAGTTGAGTTGTTCAAGTCAAAACGGACTGCTTACCCTTTCTGGCCCCGAGACGATTTCTTGGTCGTGATGTTCTACTCGTCATCGTCCCAGTGTCGGATCGTAGAAGTACGCGACATTGCCGGCCGTCAGCGTCAACTTAAGCTTTTTGTCCTTGGGCCAAACCTTTCCACCTTCTTCGCCAACGTGATCAGTCGTCCACTGGGCAAGATATTCCGTCAAGATGGTGAAAGAGCTGGACGATGGCCACATTGATTTAGCTTCTGGCTGAGATCGGCTAACGGCAGAATTTTCGGCCTCGCCCGTGTCGTCAGCAGACGCTTGCCGTACTTGGACTCGGTTGCATCCGTCAAAACGACCAATCCGATTAACAACGACGATCTGCTGCACTTTTGCGGTTACACAACAGCGATCAACAGGATTGGCACCTTGTTCGGGAGGTCCTTGGGCGAGGCTTGGTAAAGCTGTTTGAAGTCCTGAACTCCTGGTGAATTCTGGTGCAACCTGTTGAATGGTAGCGTTTGGTTTGATTAACAAAATTTGAATTTAAATTACCTACCATCTTGGTCCGCCGGATCAAGTGGCCACAAGCCGAGATATGCACCACCGAAAAAAAAAAAATTATTGACAATAAGCAAAAATTTCACAGCCTGCTATGATCTGTCAAAATAGTTAAAACCGCTATAACCTCTCGTGCTCGTGCGAACGGGTCGGTTTTAACTTGGTTATAACTTAAAACCATTTCGTTAAAACCGGCTATAACTCGCCCGTGCGAACGGGGTATAAAGTTGGTGAAAAAAATTGACTTTTTTAAATTGCTAATAACTTTTCAGGATTAAGTTTTACAGCTTTGGTATGTTCTACAAAGTTGTAGAGCATTAAATTTCCAATGAGAATCTCACTTTTGGGAATATTTGGATGTAAGTAGCGCACCGTGTAGACCAAACTGTAAGAAAATTGGGTTTTCCATACATTTTTTCGATTTTTCCCATACAAACTTCACCCCCGAGTATCAATGGGTAAATGTTAACCGATTTTGCTCATATTAGGCCCAGAGTCCTAAAATAGGTCAAGGAACAATATTCAGCTTGTGGAGCGAGGTTTTGAGAAAAAGTCCCGTATTCTGGGCACCCTAATAGCCAGTGGCTCCAGCCCCAAACGGGGGGTATCGTCAGCGCAGATTGGTACTAATAGGTGTACAATTTTTTTTTTGCACCTTTTTTGATTTTTGTAATAGTATTTGTTATATAACTTTTTATAGAAATAATCTTTTCATAAGCATTTTGTAGCAAAATGTTCGGCACGAGTTTCTGAACAAAACGTAGTACTAGGTTTCTGTCAAACTTTAAATTGTTTACATGTTTTATCACAATACACTCAAACCTCGATGGTTTGACACCAACTGTTGTCAAACGAACGGGTCTTTTTTTTTAGTTTGACACCACTTTTACACGGAGTTCACACTCACTATCAAACGTTTATTTTGATAGTGTGCGTGAGCGCCGTGTAAAAAGTGACAGTTTGTCACTTTTTAGTTTAACTTTGACCAACCAACGGGGTACAAACTAAAAAAGTGTCAAACGAAAAAGTGACCAACCACCGCGGTGCACCGGGGGTTGAGTGTATGTGCATAGTGCCCAAGAGTGTACATACTTTTTTTACATACTGTAAATAAAACTCTATTATTCACCACATGCTACAAAACTGTAATTTTATCCACAGATTAATTAGAGTAAAAAACGTTCACAATAAACAATAAACTTACAACTACGGTGTCTTTTCGCAGCTACTTTCTTAGCTGCGCCCGTGCTCCCGCTTGCTCAGATAGTTTTCAACTTCTGATCGATTGCCAAGCGACAGCACGTCACCAGTCAAAACGAAAACAAACACTAATACTGACGCAGTACGAGGGGATTGCTTCGGCCGTATTTGGGACGTGCTCCGTCGCAACACCCATAACGCGCAACGCAAGGATTTTTTTGCATTTTTTTATGAAAGCTTATATGGGTCTGGGATGGGATAAACAAAGAGAAAAAAACCTATTGTCAAACTAAACCACTTTCAACATGGCCGCTTCTGTCAACCTAAACCAGTCCTTTCTTATGAGCATGAGCATGAGCATGAGCATGAGCATGAGCATGGTTGACTGCCAATGAGCTGCTACTCCGTTATTGACAGATCAGCTGAAGTTAAACAATGAATCAAAAATGATCAGTGGGAGCCAACCATCCGTTCACTGTTTAACCCCTGAAGATCCCGACTTTATTAGTCAATACCGGCGCCCTCCCAAGAAGCCTGCAGTTCAACAAAAGGGAGGAATGTTAGTCCGATAGTTGAAGTTGCAGACTCATCAAGCACATAGTTTTTCGCTATATACTTGTTGATACCGCTTGAGACCGTTGAATCCACAGCATCTCCTTCAAGCATCACGTGATCATTTTTTTTTGGGTTAGTAGGATAAGGTATTGGCTTTTCGATGCCTCCCGAGCTACGATGCTATGGGGAGGACTTTCATAACAAACCCGTCGGCGAGCCTTCCGAGCAACGATGCTATGGGAAGGTCTTTCTAATAAGCACACCAAAACACTCGCGCACAGGTATTAAAAAACTGAATAAATGTAATTTTTCATCACGATTACCCAGACGACATTGATCATATAGGAAGGACTTTTTTACAGTCATTTACAGTAATACTTAAACATATTTTAATGCAACAATTCACACGACGTCGTGCCTCCCGATCAACGATGATGTAGGAAGGACTTGAGCAAGCCAATCAGGATGAAACACGAAATAAAATTCTTTTCTTTTCACACACAATGCCACATAATTGACCGCGCGTCACCACCCAACTAATTGAACTGATTTTTTTTCTGCTTGTGGGCAAGCCAACCAGGATGAAACACGAAATAAAATTCTTTTCTTTTCACACACAATGCCACATAATTGACCGCGCGTCACCACTCAACTAATTGAACTGATTTTCTTCTGCTTGTGGGCAAGCCAATCAGGATGAAACACGAAATAAAATTCTTTTCTTTTCACACACAATGCCACATAATTGACCGCGCGTCACCACTCAACTAATTGAACTGATTTTTTTCTGCTTGTGGGCAAGCCAATCAGGATGAAACACGAAATAAAATTCTTTTCTTTTCACACACAATGCCACATAATTGACCGCGCGTCACCACCCAACTAATTGAACTGATTTTCTTCTGCTTGTGGGCAAGCCAATCAGGATGAAACACGAAATAAAATTCTTTTCTTTTCACACACAATGCCACATAATTGACCGCGCGTCACCACTCAACTAATTGAACTGATTTTCTTCTGCTTGTGGGCAAGCCAATCAGGATGAAACACGAAATAAAATTCTTTTCTTTTCACACACAATGCCACATAATTGACCGCGCGTCACCACTCAACTAATTGAACTGATTTTCTTCTGCTTGTGGGCAAGCCAATCAGGATGAAACACGAAATAAAATTCTTTTCTTTTCACACACAATGCCACATAATTGACCGCGCGTCACCACCCAACTAATTGAACTCTTAATCTAGATTTTTCGAATTTAAGTGTTAAAATAAGTGTTTTAAAGCAAAAAATCTGGATGAGAGTTCAGTGAATTCGGTAATTCCAATTTTGACAAGTTTGCCATTCAACGCAATTTATGAAAACAAATGCATAGTTGCAACCGGCCTTACTCCTCACTACTTCTCAAAACACGGAAACATTGCGCAAAACGTCCAAACGTGAGAAGCGCCCATAAACAAGTTTCTCAACCTAAACCAGTCCTTTCTTATGAGAAGAAAATGAGAAGTATTGTAATTTGAGTTGAAAAAAAAATAAAACAATTTTAAATCAATTTCACAAATAATTGTAAATTGCATTAATAGATTGATTCAAATATTTTCTATTAAAAGGCATTTATTTCTATCGTACATCGAATGTCGACTTATCAACATTTTCATTTTAAAAACAATACATTTCATGAACTGACGATTATTTTGCCCATTGTTTTTACTATTGTTATTTTTTGCGCGTTACATAGAAATGTCATCTACATTGAACAATATTAAACCTGTGCTTCCCGTGAAATTAAAATTTTGCGTGAAGAAACAACATCGTAGAACTGGATTTAAGAAGATTTATTAACTTTCTTTGCGTAACGGGACAACGACAGTAGCAGATTTATAGATAAGAAAAAACTTTCCCTCCCATTTAATGACTTGCAGGCTTTTTAGGATTTTTTTTAGATTGAAGTAAGAAAACGTATTTAAATCATATTGCATTTTTTAAATCCAAATGAAAATTAAAAATCTTTCATATAAAAAACACATTAAAAATTGAAGAAGTGAACATTTTTTAACTTGTCGTGATCGTATCGAGCGTGACCTCGAGTCATCTTTGATTTGCCAACCATTTCTAGTGTTTTGTATCCGGCAGCTCCTTATGAACGTATCCACCGTAAAACGATGGAACATAAACTCAGGATTCTCCACCCACGTCCAACCGCAAATTTTAACAGCCAAATTAAAAAAAAACCTTCGAGGAAAAACTAAACAACATTTCAACAAAGAGAAAGTCATCCACATGCTTGAGCACTGAGTTGAAAAACATCATCAAGAAAATTTGAATTGTCAAGCTATCTGAATCACAGATTGCTTGATATTTGTATTCGAACACGAATTTTCTTGCAAAAAAACTGAAGAAGAATACATACGTAAACATTCAAAAAGAAGACTCTATCCAGCCGTCCCGTCCCAGATATGGGTAATTCGCTACCAACTCACACGAAATTGGGAAAAGTTGCCCCGACCCCTCTCCGATTTGCGTGAAACTTTGTCCTATGGGGTAACTTTTGTCCCTGGTCACGAATCCGTAGTCCGTTTTTTGATATCTCGTGACGGAGGGGCGGTACGACCCCTTCCATTTTTGAACATGCGAAAAAAGAGGTGTTTTTCAATAATTTGCAGCCTGAAACGGTAATGTGATAGAAATTTGGTGTCAAAGAGACTTTTATGTAAAATTAGACGCCCGATTTGATGGCGTATTCAGAATTCCGAAAAAACGTATTTTTCATCGAAAAAAATACTAAAAAAGTTTTAAAAATTCTCCCATTTTCCGTTACTTGACCGTAAATTTTTTTTGAACATGTCATTTTAAGGGAAATTTAATGTACTTTCCAAATCTACATTTACTCAGAAGGGTCATTTTTTCATTTAGAACAAAAATTTTCAGTTTAAAATTCCGTGTTTTTCCTAACATTGCAGGGTTATTTTTTAGAGTAAAACAATGTTCTACAAAGTTGTAGAGCAGACAATTACAAAAATTTTGATATATAGACATAGGTTTGCTTATAAACATCACGAGTTATTGCGATTTTACAAAAAAAGTTTTTTTTTCGTCGTCCGTGTCTGTCGCGGGTGACCATTTTTCATAAAATTATTTTTATTAGGTCCTTTTCGGTACTGGGACCTGGCTAGGACCGAGTCGGCTTTTGTAATTTCATTGTTCTTAATGCTAATAGTAATTACAGAGGATCTTGTGTGTAAATGTTAGTGGGAGGGGAGCCGATTACCCGCGGCCTACTCGGGGTTAGTACACTGAAATAAATATCATGATTGCTGCTATTAGTTTCGCATATAGTTTTTTGCAAAATGCCTCTGCATTTGACCGGTTTATGCGCTGCACA
Organism: Culex quinquefasciatus; assembly: GCF_015732765.1. Classification (NCBI taxonomy): domain Eukaryota; kingdom Metazoa; phylum Arthropoda; class Insecta; order Diptera; family Culicidae; genus Culex; species Culex quinquefasciatus. The sequence continues at coordinate 105,739,175 of NC_051862.1, read as the reverse complement.
TGAACTGTGTGAGCACTGCATATAAATGGATAAGAAATTGAAATATGCTACTGCATATAAAATGTATGTTCTCGGCACATGAAAAGTATACACAGCAAAAAATCCGATGGTAAAATCGCATGCAAAAGCATGCACATCACCTTCGTCAAAAAAGACACTTAATATTACACGCTGCATGTACAATTTTTGTAAACACAAAAAAAAAGTTGCAACCAACGGGACCCAAACCCAGCACCAACAGTAAGGACTGGCGCCTTAGCCCGCTCGGCCATCAGACCGATGAAAAATGGAAAGGATAAACGTATATGTCAGCTTGATATTTCGGTCAAGTAGGTTTCCCATACTGATGGGCTATATATTTGAGGATGTAATATTACACAGAATTTCATCAATTAATGCAAAATTTATTTTACACCCAGGCCTTTTACCCGCAGCTGGATTACTACTTTATTTGCTGTGTATGCAATGCTCACAGATTGAATTATTTGGGGATATGCACCCGCATATAGCATGTAAGAGTAACACCCGAGATTTTTAAATAATTTTCAATTGTATTTTAATAGTTATGCACTTTATTACTAAGGATTACTTCTCATGTTGTACTGATGTTTTATTTTTCTTTTGTAATTATAAAAAAAAGTTTTGATCGAATTGTTAACTTTTATTGAGCTACAATGGCAGGACATGGAGTGCTTTGGCGGTTCCTTGAACAGAGCTGTTTGTTGCTTGGAGAAAATCGCTTCGAGTGTGACCGATTCGGGGCGTAGAGTCTTCTCAAGCGGCTGTCGATCGGCCGGGACTGAAAAGTTTGGCTACAACTTGCCGTTCAGCAACTGGCACAACTACCAGATTGCCATCTAGATAGTAACCAACCAGTAAGTGTAGATCCGCTTTGTTCGAACATGGCGATCTGTAGCAGTAAGCAGCACGTTGTATCAACATCTACCGTCGCCGGAACATCTGTCTGGCCAGGTAGGCAAACCTCGAATCAGACTCTAATAAGGTTTTCGCTCATTCCGTGTGCATATTTCTGGATGGCTTTCAGGTCGAGGGCAACTACATGCAGAACCACCGAATCGCCGAGCCATGGACCGACAAGGAGGCGCAAATAACATCCGTAGCCAGTCAGCCAGACTGGATTGGCTAAAGACGCTGGAGAAGCTGGCCTGCGAGGAACCGAGGGAGGTTGGGTCGAAGATGGACCAGTTGGTGCACTTCTGTACGAGAAAGACTACATCGTCGATGCTGAAGAAATCGAAAGGAGGACATTCAGAAGATGTTGTCCAAGCTTGTCGAGTAAAAGTAGGAACAGGATTGTTGTGCTTCTCGTAGAGAACCGAATCAATTGCACATTAGACAGCTGAATAAAGAAACCATTTCTGTTGAGCAGCTTTTATTTGTATTACTGTGTCTGAAATAAAATATACTGAGAAAAAAAAAACGAAAGAAAGTCGGGGAAGGCTGCACCTTGTTTTAAATACACTTAATTCTTATCGGCTTATCGGCTCATTACATTTGATAGGGTTATCATTTCTCGGAAGTTTTAGGCGCATTTGGAAGGTCTTTTAATTATCCAACTAATGACGGGTCGTTTGCTAAATCAGGATATCACTTTAATCGAAATATCTGAGATCCGGCTGAGATATTTAGAATAGTGTATAAATGATCTCTAAATCCATCCAATCAATTCCCTCTGATGAATACTATGATATGATGATGGTTGTCCAGAAATTGCTGTCCTGTGAAAGAGAAGAGAACACAAAATATCAATTCTAAAATGAAAATGTTAATCATTTTTGTAAAGATACTCCACCTTTACAATAATTATTAAATGTAACTTCTACAAAATGAAAGCAAACAATACTTATCTGAATAAAAACGAGAATTCCGTTGTCGAAATTACCGGATTTGTCCAATGCAAATGATGGCTACCGGAACGATGGAGGCCCCAAAATCCTTCGGTGGAAGATGGTGCTGCTAAATAGGTAGGACCCGCCCCGCTGGAAACAGTTACAAAACGCAGCTGCTTATTAGATTGCACCGTTTTGCCTCCTCCTCCTCCTTCAGAGGCTGAAAAAAAATATTTGAACCGGGCTTTTGACGGTGGGGACAAGCTGCAGCAGAACAAAAACTTTGGGGGCTGAGATAAATAAATAATACCTTGCGACTGCAAAGCTCCTCTTCCGTGAGATGCATCTGTCAACAGGCAAAACTAGCACCGTCTGCCACAGGAAGAATCTGGAGATTGTAGAGCTTCCGTAGAGCTGAATGATGGTGACTATACCGGCAACGAGGATTCTTCTTCTGACTTCTTCTGTGACAGGTGCAAAAGTCGATCGCGAAAAAACCTCCTCCAAATTCTTTTGCAAACCACATCCCCCACATAAGCACAAATCTGGGGGCACAATTACCGACATAAAACACATAAACAAAAACAGCACAGCCTGCCGGGTTCACTCCGCACCGAATTGAAGCCTCAGTTTCCATCGGTGGCCCACTCTGGCGGTGGTGAATCTACTTAGTTTTCCTTCTTCTAATGCACCAAAATGGTGACGCAAAAACGCACAAGGTTCTCGCTACAAATCGTTCTTTTCCGCAGTAAAACGACAACCTCCACTTTCCCCTCACTCACTACACATAAACAAACACAAATACATACGACTATCGACACATAATACACCAAAAATGCACTTTTTTCCGATTTACGAAACGAAAAAGCACAGCACCGGTTTGTTTTGATTCCTGTTTTGACATTTCGCCGTGTGTGCGAGCGTAAGCAGCAAGAGCGAAAAGAGAGAGAGAGCGTGCGCGCACAGTGAAAGCGTACTGTGAAAAACATTGCGTATAAATTGAATTAATTATCAAAATAGATTTTTAAATTAAATCGATTAATGTATTGAGTTTTTCCCATTAATATTCATTTTATATGCATGCCACAAAACTCAGATACAATGTGTATATTTTAAGGGATACCAGTCTTATCTATTTTTTGAAGGTTTTGTTAATAACTTTCAATCAATCTGTTATTATTGTATATCATCACAGAAAAAAAAGTTGAATTTTGGAATGTTGAAAATTTGGTAGGTTGAATACTATACTTCATAAAAAATGTTTAAAAATGTGAACCTGATGAATATTCATCAAAAACTGATTGAAATTCATCATTTTCTGGGGTAAAATCAATCATTTATTTTGCCCCAAAATCTGTCATCATTTCCTGATGAATATTACCATAATTTTTTATTCTGTGAACTGAAAGTCAACAATATTTTTAAATGTAAAAAATATTTAAAGAAATTCATTAAATATTTAAATAAAATTTCACTTTATTTGATATTGCAAGTTACATAGACCATCAGTTTTTTAATGTAATATTAACAACTTTTTGTTGGAAAAAGTTACATTGACTTTAACATAATCTACTTCTAAAAAAAACAATTTATAAACTTAAAAACGATTCATGCCCAAATTCTTTAAAACACTGAAATAATAAAAGCAAATCAAATATTGAAGAAAGGTGATGTTCTTTCTTCAGTTGAATTATTCGCACAAAACCCAAATCATTCTTTGAATAAAACAGTTTCTAAAGGTACTCCTCATCTCAGTTTAGGACAACTACTATACCAATAAAATACTGCAACAACGTGAAATTTAAAAAAAACTCTTTACGAGAACGTCTTTAAAAAATATTAAAACAATAATTCGCACAAAATATTCTAGAAAAAGATTTTCGAAGCCATCTGTGATCAATATATCTTGGTGTTTCAATTCAATTAATATAAAATTTATGACTACATTGATTTGGTTTGAAAAAAAAAATATATATATATATATATATATATATATATATATATGCGCAAAAGTAACAAAATGAAGTTCGAACAGTGATAGGTTCACTTTAAAATAATATTTTTCGTACATACCTGGTTAATCTTCTTCAAATGCATTCAACCAAAGCACGGTTGCATCGCAGCTAATTTGCCTAATTAAACAAAACGCCAGATGCTGAATGTCCCAAAACATGCCCAGGTTGTGGTCCTGTTGAAGAAAACAAAACACAAAGGATCAATTCTCAAACAGAATTTCCAGGGTTATTTTTTATCAAATAATTCAATATGATATTATATAAAAAAAGGAACAGGAAAACAAATAATACTTATCTGAGTCAAAAAATCGTTGAAATACTTCTTCCTGCTAAGTATATAGAACCAGCATGTACCATCGATTCAAATGGACTCAACTCTCCACCTTCACCGGGAAACTGCCCGCGAGTCGCTCAATAGATTACCTCCTCTGAAATAACCAGAGAAAGGTTCTTCCTTCTGTCACGGACACCTCTAAAGGATAGAAGCAATGTCACATTGTCACGTCCCTGCTCCTGCCACACACTCACAATAATCAATTAAAAACGTAAACAAACCCCAAAGCACAGTCACATAAACAAACGCAGGCCGCAACCAGCACCAACGCGGATTTGTCAGTTTTTCTCTCGCTCACCCCCTCCGGAAACACCAAGAAAATTTCATCCAGTTGTAATCACCCGTTCACCATGAATGCGTCAAACGTAAACAAACACACACGCACACAATCGCGAATTCGCGAAAACAATGTTCCCCCACAAATCAGGATTCCAATCACGCGACACCAAAACCAAAACAAACTTAACCAGCGGTTTTTTTCCTTCACCGAGAACTCCCGTGTCCTGTCAAATCCACCGAAATCGTTCCGGCGTTGATCCGTGTCAAGACAGCACCTGCAGGAGGAGAAGGAGGAAGGAGGCCAAGTGACATTAAGGGCAAGAGGATTCCTCTTCTGGGGGCAGCTGCTTGGCCTGAACATTCCTTGCATCCGCCAACACTGAGCGGAACTTTTTCTTCGCCCCCAGCCACCAAAACAGAAGCAATCACTTAACCACAATATATCGCGGCTCCCGAACGCCACGGACCGAACGAACACACACTCCCTCGGCCACAGAACGTGCTCACAACCCGCGGCGATTCGCGGACTACAATTTATCCGCGGAAAACTACTGCGCGAAACGTAAACAAACCAGCCCGCCACGAACGCAAAAGCTGTCTGTCTGCCGATTGCCGATTCCTGTCACGACATGTCTCGCGCGTTGCGTGCGAGCAGTGAACGAAAGAAGGGAGAAGAAAGAGAGCGAGCGCGTGGGCTCATTTTTGCACTTTTCGATGAAATTTTTGTGTGCGGTAAAATACTGTTTAATGTGATTAGTTTAACTAGTGTATTTAAAGTAAATTAAAGTGCAAAAAAACTCAATAAACATTTCCATTAACAAAACTGGCATTTTGTGGAAGAGTGAAAATTTTGCTAAGTCTAACGAAAACATGATGAAAAATAATTGTATCATCTCATAATTGACAGGTCGGTTTTTTTTCTAAGTCCCAAAATAATTGGGCATTCGAAATTCAGCTAAGTCCAGCGAAAACAAGATAAAACTAGAAAATATCATCTCTTGATGGAGAGGTCGAATTTTTTCTAAGTCCCAAAATAATTTGGCTTTCGAAATTTTTCTAAGTCCAGCGAAAACTTGATCAAACATCAAAATATCATCTCATGGTAGACGGGTCGAATTTTTTTCAAAGTCCCAAATAAATAAATTTTCGAAATTCTGCTAAGTCCAAAAATATCAAATAGAAATGAAAATAAAACATTTGATGATCCACTGTCTAGGAACATAAAAAGTATCATGAAATTCAGCGGCAATTTTTTTAGTTTTTGGAACAAACCAAAATCATGGCATGTTTGATATTTGTTCCAAAAACTCTTAAAATGCGCGCCGAAATCTATGTTCCTTTCTATGTTTGTAGACCTTTTATCATCAGTTGATAAATTTTCATTTTCTCATGATATTACCGGACTTAGAAAAAAATCGAAAGCCGAATTATTTTGGGACTTAGAAAAAAAAATTGACCTCTATATCATGAGATGATATTATTTTGTTTTATCATGTTTTCACTGGACTTAGCAAAATTTCGAAAGCCATATTATTTTGGGACTTAGAAAAAATTTCGAAATCTTTATCATGAGATGATATTATTTTGTTTTATCATGTTTTCACTGGACTTAGCAAAATTTCGAAAGCCAAATTATTTTGGGACTTAGAAAAAAATTCGACCTCTTTATCATGAGATGATATTTTCTAGTTTTATCTTGTTTTTGTTGGACTTAGCAAAATTTTCACTCCTCGACAAAATTTCACTTTTCCTACACTTAGAATATTTTTGAAAACCCGTGATTATGAGATGATTTACAAGGTTAAATTTTTTTCAAGCCGGACTTAGCTAAAATAGCAGTTTTGTTAATGGACATTTTTATTGACTTTTTTTCCACTTTAATTTACTTTAAATACACTAGTTAAACTAATCACATTAAAAAGTATTTTACCGCATATAAAATTTCATCGCAAAGCGCAAAAATGAGCCCACGCGCTCGCTCACTCTCTCTTTTCTCTCTTCTTTCGTTCATGCTCGCACGCAACGCGCGCGGCATGTTGTGACAGGAATCGGCAATCGGCAGACAGACAGCTTTTGCGTTCGTGGCGGGCTGGTTTGTTTACGTTTTCGCGCAGTAGTTTTCCACGGATAAATTGTAGTCCGCGAATCGCCGCGGGTTATTAGTACGTTCTGTGGCCGAGGGAGTGTGTGTTCGTCCGTTCCGTGGCGTTCGGGAGCCGTGATATGTTGTGTTTAAGTGATTGTTTGTGTTTTTGTGGCTGGGGGGCGAAGAAAAAGTTTCGCTCCGTGTTGACGGGTGCAAGGAAAGTTTCCAAGCCGCTGCACCAGAAAAGAAATTCTCTTGCCCAAGATGCTGCTGTGGATTAACGTGGAAAGGATTTTGGCGGATTCGCCAGGACAAGGGACAAGGGTTTGTTTACGTTTTTGGTGCAGTAGTTTTCCACTGATTAACAACAGCCCGCGAATCGCCGCGGGTTGTAAGTGCGTATTTTGGCCGTGGGAATGTGCGTTCGTTGGTGTCGTTTTATGTGAGAGTTGCGAAATGTTGTTATTTATGTGAAAGTTGATGTTTTGGTGGCTCGTTGGAGAAGAAAAAGTTACGTTAGCGGGTGCATGACAAAGCCGCAGTTCGCAGAATCGAAATCCTCCTGCCTGCATGCCGCTGGTCATCCTCCTCCTCCTCCAGCAGATGCTATCAAGACGCGGATCAACGTCGGAATGATTTTGGCGAATTTGACAGTTCTCGGTGGAGGAAAACAGCAGTTTCGATTTGTTTTGGTTTTTGTCGTCGTGTCATCAGAATCGCGATTTGTGGAGGAAACGTATTTGGTCCGTGTGTTTTCGCGAGTGTGCGTGTGATTGTTTACGTTTCTGAACCTTCATCTTGTGATTCCGGAGGAGATGATTAAATTGTGTGGCTCGCAAGCAGTTTCACGGAGGAAGATGAGTCCACCTGAAGTGGCTACATATGTTGGTTCTACTAGTCAACCGACAAATATTTTTCGACGATTTTTAAAACTCAGATAAGTATTGCTTGTTTTCTTTTTCTTTGTTTACTATTGAATTTTTAATTATTCCATAAATTTTGTTTGAGAATTGATGCTTTGTGTTTTATTTTCTCTTACAGATCTACTAACGGGCATTTTCTGGACATTCGGCTTCTAGAATTTTGTTTACTTTGACCAATCAGCTGCAAAAATGGATTGTGCTGCAATCATATGCTCTCTGGATGGATTGGATGAGGATTAACAAGGTATGTACGAGAATTATTATTTCAAAGTGAACCTATCACTTCAGTTTAGAAATTCTTTCAAACATTTCAATGTTTGTTTAGCAAAGTTCAGTTTTTCATTTTGTTATTTATGCTGATTTTGAATCGTATTATTGACTTTTGACAGATTGATATAAAATTCTGAAAATAAATTATTTATTGATAAGGATTGCATGTATTTTTTTGATTCTTTCCTTTAAAGACCATATTTTTGTTTATTTTTTTTGTTTGGGAATTTTATAAATTTAAATGTTTGTATAAGACCGAGCCACGTTGCCCAGTTGTAACGCTTCCGCCTTGACAATATTTACAAATTTCTACACTTTCAAATAGGTTTGCTAGAATTTCAGGAAAATTTTCAGCGGCCAATGCAAATAAATTAGTGCATTATTGATTTGTTTAGTTCAATTGTACAGATTTTCGAAGCTTTTTCTTTGACTTGGCTTTACAAAAGTTTGATTTGTTTTAATATTGTTAGTAGTATGCAATTTTGGATGTAATTTTTTGTTGCCCCCTGATTTTTCGGGCAAACTTCGAAGGGAGGAGTGACAAAAACTTTAAATAAAATTTGTACCAGCCTTACTTATTCACACTAAACTTTGAATTAATTCGAATTATACGGCAAATGATACAGTCATTCCACATATTCAGAAACACTTTTGTGATAATTTGTCAAAAGCATGTCAAATGCATCTTTTCTGTGTACCCTACTATTTTTAGGACCTTTATTTGGACATTCTTTTGCTATTTCATTAATATAAGCAGTACTTTTAAAACAAAAAACTGCATTTCGAGACTATTTTATTCAGAGCAGCAAAACGCTGCTTCCAAATTGCCTGTTCCATAATTGTGGGATGTTGTTGTGCCTCCCACAATTGTGGAACACCTGAATTTAACTGATATTTTCACAAAAAAAGTTAGCAGTCCATTCATAAAACATTACTAAGCATGAGTTTTACTGGTTTCCGAATGTGAAGTCATTATTTTTATAAAAATATGTACCCCTGGAGCGATAAAAAAGATTGTTTACATCGTTAGAAAAAAGTGTTCCGAATTTGTAGATTTCAAGGGTCGAAGTTTTTCTTCAAAAACTTGATATAAAACGATAAAATTTGCAGTTGTTCGATACAGCATTCGAAAGATCGCAAAAACAGCTGTCAAATGAAGGTAAAAGCGAATCATTTTGTTCAATTATCGATTTTTTATGATTTTTTGAATATTGGTCGATCTGTAAACTGTTCCGAATATGAGGAATGACTGTATACAAATATTTAAAAAAAATTAAGATTGTCATTATGTTTAGTCTTCCAGCAGATTGTTTGCTATAGTTTTTTAATTTCAGGCTTATTTAATGAAAATTAATTTTACTAGAAAATCACATCACATTATATTGTTTTATTAAAATACAATTGAAAAACAGTCTATATGAAACTTATATCTTCTTACTGTGTATTACGCTTTCTAAAGCAACCAAATTATTACAGAAAAAAAATATCTGGAAACATCACAACTTGTTATGATACTTTTATGTTTTTGTACGATATTTTTCGCCCCATATTTTTCCAGGAAAAAAATGAACTGGTCGGGATAATTTTATGTTTATGGATGATATTTTTCCGCACCATAGCATGATAATTTGAAGTTTCCAACACGAACTTAAGTTGATAATTTTTTGATATGCGTAGAGTAAATTATGTTCGCGTTTATGTTTGATTAACTCTTAACTGGAAGTTAACAGGTACTTGACACGTTTGTGTTTTTGCGAACATGACAAGTTTAAAACAAAAAACTGCATTTCGAGACTATTTTATTCAGAGCAGCAAAACGCTGCTTCCAAATTGCCTGTTCCATAATTGTGGGATGTTGTTGTGCCTCCCACAATTGTGGAACACCTGAATTTAACTGATATTTTCACAAAAAAAGTTAGCAGACCATTCATAAAACATTACTAAGCATGAGTTTTACTGGTTTCCGAATGTGAAGTCATTATTTTTATAAAAATATGTACCCCTGGAGCGATAAAAAAGATTGTTTACATCGTTAGAAAAAAGTGTTCCGAATTTGTAGATTTCAAGGGTCGAAGTTTTTCTTCAAAAACTTGATATAAAACGATAAAATTTGCAGTTGTTCGATACAGCATTCGAAAGTTCGCAAAAACAGCTGTCAAATGAAGGTAAAAGCGAATCATTTTGTTCAATTATCGATTTTCTATGATTTTTTGAATATTGGTCGATCTGTAAACTGTTCATTTTTTTCCTGGAAAAATATGGGGCGAAAAATATCATACAAAAACATAAAAGTATCATAACAAGTTGTGATGTTTCCAGATATTTTTTTTCTGTAATAATTTGGTTGCTTTAGAAAGCGTAATACACAGTAAGAAGATATAAGTTTCATATAGACTGTTTTTCAATTGTAATAACAGACTAATAATATGTTTAGTTATTCTTAGAACAAATCATTGTTATTCTTTATTGTTATTTTAACAACTAATCCGATCATCCCAATAACAGTTGGAGTTATTTTTCCATAACAAAAAATGTTCTACTCAAGTTGTTTTGGCTTTCAACCAATATCAGACCAATAACAAATTTTGTTATGATAACATAAACTGTTATTAAACCCTTATGCAAAAATGGATTTTGCAAGAATATTCCATAACATGTTTTGTTATTTGAACATTATTTGTTATTGAAATGGCATGAATTTAATTGTTACTGTCTGCCCGGGCTTTGAAAAAAAAATCGATATTTAAATATATTTTTCTCCGCTATTTCCAGGCTAATTCCCCAACCCAATTAGTTGAATATATGAGTGATTCTGCTGTCGCGGTAGCAGCAGCCTATTCCAATCTTAATCCAATTTATACCACGCCATCTTACGTATCCTCAGATAGTTTGTATATAACCCCACCAGCATCTGCAAATTTTTATACCGTATCAGACAACATTTTTCATCAATATCGCTTACAAAGTTATTATTCCGAGTATCCGTCAACACCTACTTCTTATATCACGTCAAATAACTTCATTGCGTACGATACATTTGGAGTTAACAAAGATAATGGTAACGTTAATTGTTCTAGCATCAAAAACACTAAACAGGGTTTACCCTCAACAGAAACATCAACAATTTTAAAACCATCTTTGCCTACTACTAACAAAATAAAACAGAATTTATCGGGAGATACAGTTATGACTAACTGTGATGCAGGAAACAACATGAGCAAAGATCAATCTTCGAATGAAGATTATGACGATAGTAATATAGAAAATACAAAACTCAAAGAAGAAGACATTCCTGAACAACAAACAGAACCTAGGCGACAAACTGTACTTATGTGGGGTATGTAAATTCTTTCATCACTTTCTTTGATTTGTTCTTCTGAGATGTACCCGAGCAGACGGAAATAACATTTTTTGATATTTGAAAATACCAGGCCAATAACATATTTTGTTATTTATAACCAGATTTGTTATTCACCGTTATGATTTTCTTGTTATTGGATTGTTATTGTAATAACAGACTAGACATTTTAAGTTATTCTTTGAACAAATCTTTTTAATATTTTTTTGTCATTTTAACAACTAATACGATCATCCCAATAACATTTGAAGATATTCTTCAATAACAGAAAATGTTATACCCAAGTTATTTAGGCTTGCAAACTAGAGATCCTAAATAGGGAGACTGGTCGAAGTGAGTCCCGGGCAGAAACCCGGCCCGGGCAGAAAGTTGCATCTTGGAAAAATCTACCCATGTTCGTAAAAACACGAACAAGTCAAGTTCACCCCAGGGTATGGTTAAGAGATAACCGAACATGGCCACGAACATAAATTGTTCGAGGCGTATCTGCGAAAAATCTTGTTGAGTTTATTTGACCAACAATGCCACATCAAGTTGAGTTTATAGTAGCAAACAACTGAAATCTTCCAAAAATCATATAAAGTTCATAAAGTAGATTTTGATCCCAAAAATAATTTTATTGGTTTTCAATGCACCATGCCACAATTCAGACACCCCCCCCCCCCTTCTTCCTCTTCACAAATATGAGTAATATTGCAGGAATATACGCACTTACATCAAAACAAGATTTTTCAAAGTTGAAAAATTATTTTACCTTAAAAACTCATTAAAAAATTGTGGAGAAAGCGTTGAATTGCCAAAATGTCACAATAATTTTCCAAATCACGAAAAATCCAAAGTCTCTATTTCCATTTTTTTAATTTAAAAATAAAAGTTTATGAAAATATTCCTAAAATTGCATAAGTCCAAAAATCCACAAAAAAAAATTCAAAAAGCCTGGTAATGTTTCTTATCAAAATATTTTTTCAAAATGTTGAAAAATATTCAACTGGCTGAGAGCAAAAATTTCGCAAAGTCCTGAAAGTCTAATAAATTCTACCAAAAATCTTGTCGTGATACGGATCCCGTAAATTTTCTAAGTGCCGGAACGATTTTTGTAGGGGATATATCAATAATTATTAAAAACCGACTTTCGAATTTCAAAATTCCAATGAATCATTGGGGTCGTTACCCTGTTCGCAGCAACATCGCCTGTGTTGATGCTCCGCGATTTTTTTTCGATTTACGGTGAAAGTGCGTTGTATTAATCGCGAGTTCTTCCCCGCACGATGGGCAGGAACACCCGCGGCCGTGGCAGCTCCAGTGCACCTCGAGGACGTGGCCGGGCCAGTTCCTGCAGCAGCATCGGAAAGATCTCCTCGTCTGGCTCCAAACGGTCAACAAACCTGCTGAAGCTGCCATCCAACTACGTACCTGCGCGTAGCCCCATACGTACGCGTGGACTAGCGGCACTTGCCAACCCGGATCAACCCGGAACCAGTGGATTGTCCACCAACAAGCCGGGAACTTCCTCGACGGCGGTTCCAACCTCAAACGGTTTCGCTGCGTTGTCTGATGACAACAAAGGAGACGACGACGACGACGTCAGTGGTGGCGATGGTGTTACTACTACACCGTCGCACGCTAAGGGCACCTCCACCGCGGGGGAGCAAAAGGGTGAAAAATCGAACAAAAAAATGCCTGCATGCACGCTGCCCAAGAAAGCATCGCTGGGAAAGGACAACCAAGCCGAACAGAACAAGCGGAACGTGAAGTGTGCTAACTGTGACGGTAACCACACTGCCAATTACCGCGGGTGCACCGCTAGGAAGACCTACCTCGAGACGCTGGAGAAGAGGAAAAAGCCAGCACCACATTCCTCAAGGACTTCGCCAGGTCAACCCTCAACCGAACCCCGTCAAACGAATCCTCCTGGATTCGGGCGTACTTACGCCAGCGTGGCGGCTACCGCAAACGGTCCAACCCCGGACAGCAACAGTGATGGTGATTTATTCACCCTCACCGAATTCCTCTCCCTTGCGAGGGACATGTTTACGCGACTCAACACTTGCCGAAACAAGCTGGAGCAGTTCTTCGCGCTGCAAGAGCTGATGGGGAAGTACCTATGCCCTGCATAGGTGCAAGCTCACACACTGTGGAACAGTCTTCGCCTTCAGTAACAAACTGATTTTTTTTTTCTGTGATATATATTTAAGCTTTCCTATCCTCCTTCTCTTTCTATAGTAATAGTAGCAGTTATTTTAGAAAGTTTTTTCTGCTCTCGCTTAACCGACTGAAACTGAATTTATTTCATCCAATTGATTATATTTGAATTTATTTGTAGTTGTAAGGATCTCCAAACTCTGCATTCTGTTATTAGTTAAGCAAATTGTATTCTGATTAGTACAAATAAACATGAATTGAATTGAAAAAAAAAAATCAATGAAGACGTTTTGTTGGGGACATTATTTTAGGAACAAACTGATGTTTTTTGTAAAAATCGGACGAAAATTTCCTGTAATTTCGACGAATTTTCCGAAATTTTGATTCAAAGCAAAAATAAACATCAAAATATTTTATCATGTTTCCAAATTCCCAAAAAATTTCTAAGTCCCAAATTTTTTTTTTCGGTTTCCTCATCTCGAAAAAATTCTAAGTGTTGAAAATATTTTACTGGCCGAAAGCCATAATTTTGCTAAGTCCAAAAAATCAAATAAATTCTACCAAAAATCTATTCGTGATATGGATCCCGTAAATTTTCTAAGTGCCGGAACGATTTTTGTAGGGGGTATATCGATAATAATTAAAAACCAACTTTCGAATTTCAAAATTTCAATGAAGACGTTTTGTTAGGGACATTATTTTAGGAACAAACTGATGTTTTTGTAAAAATCGGACAAAAATTTCCTGTAATTTCGACGATTTTTCCGAAATTTTGGTTCAAAGCAAAAATAAACATCAAAATAATTTATCATGATTCCTAACTCCCGAAAATTTTCTAAGTCCCAAAAAAATGCTTTTTCTGTAAAAAGTAAAGAATTAAAAAATAAACGCAAAAATTTCAAAGTCCAGCATAAATAAAATCAAACTTTAAAATATCAGCTCATGAAAATTATTCTAAGTGTCGGAAATTGAAAATTATGTCAGTGACTGCTAATTTTTCTAAGTCCAGCATAAATTTGAAATAAAGTCAAAATAATCATTTCATAATGTTCGGGTAAAATTTTGGAAAAAATAAAATAAACTGTAGATAATGCAGTAGGGGGAAAGTGAGTTGGTGGCGATAACTTCGAACTATCTTGGCTTGTTTATTCGCATCTTGCTGTAAACTCCTCGAGTTATGACGACTTTTGAAACCGACTGCGTATCATGGAAATATATTCCATGATCATTCTGCATTATCTATAGTCGATATTGAGCTGTTAGTGGTAGAGTTTTTAGACATAGCAAAAATTTCGAAAATTTTATTTTTTCCAAAATTTTACCCAAACATCATGAAATGATTATTTTGACTTTTTTTCAAATTTTGCTGGACTTAGCAAAATTTGCAGTCACTGACAAAATTTTCAATTTCCGACACTTAGAATAATTTTCATAAGCTCTCAACATGAGCTGATATTTTAAAGTTTAATTTTATTTATGCTTATTTTGAAATTTTTGCGTATATTTTCGAATTCTTCACTTTTTACATAAAAATCATTTTTTTGGGGAATTTGGAAACATGATAAATTATTTTGATGTTTATTTTTGCTTTGAATCAAAATTTCGGAAAAATCGTCGAAATTACAGGAAATTTTCGTCCGATTTTTACAAAAACATCAGTTTGTTCCTAAAATAATGTCCCTAACAAAACGTCTTCATTGAAATTTTGAAGTTCGAAAGTCGGTTTTTAATAATAATTGATATACTCCCTACAAAAATCGTTCCGACACTTACAAAATTTACGGGATCCGTATCACGACAAGATTTTTGGTAGAATTTATTAGATTTTCAGGACTTTGCGAAATTTTGGCCTCAGCCAGTTGAATATTTTTCAACATTTTGAAAAATTATTTTGATAAAAAACATTACTAGACTTTTTGATGTTTTACTGTGGTTTTTTGGGCTTATTGAATTTTAGGATTATTTCAATTAAATTTTTATTATTAATTGAAAAAAGGGAATATAGAGACTTGAGATTTTTCGTGATTTGGAAAATTATTGTGACATTTTGGCAATACAACGTTTTTCCACATTTTTTTTTGTGAGTTTTTAAAGTACAACAATTTTTCAACTTTGAACATCAAGAGCAAATATTCCTGAAATATTACTCATATTTGTGAAGAGGGAGGGGCTGGATTGTGGCGGGGTGCATTAAAAACCAATAAAATTATTTTTGGGATCAGAATCTATTTTAGCATTAGCATTAGCATTAGCATATGGAGGACGCCCCACCACCGGAAGGCTCCACAACGCTTATCCCACTGTTTGGTATGGTTGTATTAGACCCTCATCCGGAACAATAATCCAACACGGGAGATACCATGTCTTCATCTTTTGATGAGTGTGTAATACTACCCAGGGCATAAGGGGGTCCAGGCCGGGTCCAAGCTATCCTCAGGAATGGGAAGGATCGTTAGTAAACACCTATCTAAAGTGCGCAAGGACCCCTACGTCACCTTAGTGGTATAGCTGTTTGTAGGGAGGTTTTGGACTCAATGTTAGTACACGGAGAGACCGGCCGGGGCAAATCTAAGAAAATCTTGGTTAATTTAACTAAAAGTATGGGTTAATTTTTTACACAGCTTTTTTTCAACAATCGATTGTTGATTTTGTTAACCAGAAATTGCTGACCACCAGTAACTAAAATTAACTAAAAAATAGTTGGAATTGCCATTTTTGTTGGTTAAATGGCCGAAAAAAATTCTAGCAGTCGACTGCTAGAATATTTTTTTCAGAAAATTAACTAAAAATTTCTTGTTTTCAGCTGAAATATTGTGGAATATTCTGTTAAAAACTGGCTGGGACATATTTTTCAACTATTTTTCAACAATTTTTTTTCGTTGTATCAACCGAAATATTTTTGCATGCAGCAAATTATTAGTGGTTTATAACAAAACATTTCTTAATTAGACATAATTTATGTAAGTGTTGATATATATTTTTTTTAATTATCTAACGATACAGGCTGGGCCGAATTTCTAGCTATATTTTAACTAATGTCTTACTTGAATACAGAAAAATATGTGTACATGTAGTCAATAACTAGCAGTTGTTAGCAATATTTTTTTATTGAATTTGCAGTAAATTTTGTAATATTGCCTCACAAATTAATGCTGAGTGTTTTTATATTCGCATTTATTCTGCCTAAAAATTTAACGTTTTGTACTAATTTGTTTTTTTTGCATGAAGTTGTTAAATTACTGTTGAAAAGCTTTTTTATAACTGTTGTTATAAAACATGTAAAGTTTGATTAATGTTTTAAAAAATTACGTTGCATTAAACTAAAAAATAATAAAATGTTGTATTACGAAATTTGTTAAACATATTTAAAAAAGATGTTTAATTTCTCGTGAAGCCTTTAAAAATAGAAAACGAGCAAAATTTTCACAAAGTTTTAAGCTTATATTTTTATTATGTTGTTTAAAATTAAGTGTTTTATTCACTTACCATCACTGTGAAATCATCCGATAAGTCATCATCATCTACAACGGTCTCAGGAGTAGTTATTTATCTTGTGCTGGGACACAGAATTTTCACCAAAGTGAACCTTTTGCTGCAAATAGACATGTGAAATTTATTAGTAATTTAATACAAAATTCTTAATTTCGGCTATAAACTGAAAAAAGGAACGTAAATAAATGTAATTATATTGAGGAAAGAAGAAATATCAATAATGCTACTTACCAAGCTTGCATTAATTCAACACTTAATTTTGGCAACAAACTTTCATTGCATTTGATTCAATTTATTCAACGTACTCCGATTCCTGAAAAAAATATTTAGAGTTTTACTTACCAGTTTATTGAGCAGACGTATTGCAACAAAACTTTCAAGATAATAATTATCTTCTTTTATATATTTTATATATTTCTATTTTTTATATTTTACTTCATCTCTATTTTTATGTTGTCATGTGTACGCATTTCTATGTATTTTATAACTGATGATTCTGAAAAAGAATGGTTCATTAAGATTTTATCCGTCGTAAGCATGAAGCTTTTAATGATCCAGTTTTCTAATAAGAATCACATTAGATAAATTATTGTGCACAAATTAACCCAATAACCCATACTTACTTGGATTAACCAACATTTTGTTAAATTTGCCCGGGCTGCTCTATTCGTGAAGAGCTGGCCCGCATCTCCCTTCTACTGCCCTCTCTTTCCTTCAAACATTCTTATAACGTGTTCAACTCACGCGCATCAGAGGTTCGTATGGCGAAGGTCGTCCTCTTGCTTTTCATAGTTTATCACCTACAAAGAAATCATCCACAAACCTACTCACCAATTCCACCTCCCCAGTTGCAACACTTTGATTTGCCACTTCAACATCAGCTAAATAGTGTAATTTTCACCTTTCACATCCTCTCACTTCATAATTAACAACACAAACTCAACAAATCGACTGCTCTCGTTCGAATCCTGACTTCAAATGACAGACGTAAACAAACCTAAGTTTATCTTTTAAATATTCAACCAAATGTAAATTATATTCAACCAACAATTTTTTGATTTTCCTAAAACCAAAGCTAACAGTCGAGCACGTTCATTCGAGTTCGGGAAATCTGTTAGCTTTTTGCCTTTAGCATTTTCAACAAACAGGTTATTAAATTATTACTTAATTTTGGTTAATTTAACTGAAAATTGGCAGTGACAAGTACGTTTTTGTTAAAATTAACGAAAGTAAAATCAACAATTTTAATTGTTAAAATTTCTGGGCACGGTCTCTCCGTGTAGGAGAGGTAGAACCCTAGGATACACCTCGAAAGGCATTGCGGGTTGGTTGTAACAGTATTCCTAATTCCAGTCTAGGCTCACCAAGTCGCCATGGCCTAGTGGTTAGCATTTTTGCTTACCAATCCAAAGGACGGGGGTTCGAACTTGGCAGAACTTAATTTGATCAAATCTGTAATTTTTGCGATCAAAAACATCGTTCCAACTTTTTTTTTCGCGTGTAAAAAAAATTCGCCAAAAATTCCGCGGAGGCAGTCGTTTTGAAAAAAGGTGGAACGATGTTTTCGGTCGCAGAAATTACAGATTTGATCAAATTAAGTTCTGCAAAGTTCTAGGATCATCTAGACATTCTAACAAATCACTGGAAAAAAGAATCATCTTGATTAGTTGAGTTATGCCCGAGAACCAGCGAGTTGAAGTTACCGTTCCAACTTTTTTGGGATGCTTGGGCGTCCGTGTAAGTTGGACATGCGTTGGGCGTTCCAGTGTTAATGCACCCGCCACAATTCAGACCCCCCCCCCTTCCTCTTCACAAATATGAGTAATATTTCAGGAATATTCGCTCACATCGAAACAAGATTTTTCAATGGAGCGGCCGTGGCTGACTGGTTACGGTGTTCGCTTTGTAAGCGAATGGTCCTGGGTTCGATTCCCATCTGCTCCCAACGAGAAAGTATAGGAAATATAAATCTTGAAACTCTGAACATGAACGAAAAATCAAACTCGCCCGAGTCGGGGTTCGATCCCCCGTCCTTTGGATTGGTAAGCAAAAATGCTAACTACTAGGCCATCACGGCTTGGTGAGCGATGCCTGGAATTAGGAATACTGTTACTATCAAACTATATACGCGCTGGGTCCTTGTCCATTTGACAAGGGTTCGGAAGTTCTAAATAACGTTTGAACCCGATTGGTGCAAACGTTCTTCAGGGCGGGGCTTGTCGATTAAGCTGAAGTACCTCGCGCTCGGCTCACCGAAGCTCGGCAGAGCTAACACCTTCCAAATGCCTATGCGAGTTATTTGTATGTATAGAATGTAGATCTAAAAATACATGGAAACAATTCAATTTGTAAGAAGCGACCGCGTGGTCCCGTTTGGTTGGTTACACACATACATCGAAACAAGATTTTTCAATGTTGAAAAATTATTATACTTAAAAAAATCATTTAAAAATTGTGGAGAAAACGTTGAATTGCCAAAATGTCACAATAATTTTCCAAATCACGAAAAATCCAAAGTCTTCTTTATTCCCTTTTTTCAATTAAAAATAAAATTTTATGGAAATATTCCTAAAATTCAATAGGTCCAAAAAAATACAGTAAAACTTCAAAAAGTCTGGTAATGTTTCTTATCAAAATAATTTTTCAAAATGTTAAAAAATATTCAACTGGCTGAGAGCAAAAATTTCACAAAGTCCTGAAAATCTAATAAATTCTACCAGAAATCTTGTCGTGATACGGATCCCATAAATTCGTGCAGGAACGATTTTTGTAGGGGGTATATCAATAATTATTAAAAACCGACTTTCGAATTTCAAAATTTCAATGAAGACGTTTTGTTAGGGACATTATTTTAGGAACAAACTGATGTTTTTGTAAAAATCGGATGAAAATTTCTTGTAATTTTGACGATTTTTCCGAAATTTTGGTTCAAAGCAAAAATGTACATCAAAATAATTTACAAAACTCCCAAAAATTTTCTAAGTCCCAATTTTTTTTCGGTTTCCTCATCTCGAAAAATTTCTAGGTGTTGAAAATATTTTACTAGCCGAAAGCCAAAATTTTGCTAAGTCCAAAAAATCAAATAAATTTTATCAATAATCTTGTCGTGATACGGATCCCGTGGATTTTCTAAGTGTTGTAGGTGGTATATCAATAATTATTAAAAACCGACGTTCGAATTTTAAAATTTCAATAAAGACGTTTTGTTAGGGACATTATTTTAGGAACAAACTGATGTTTTTGTTAAAATCGGACGAAAATTTCCTGTAATTTCGACGATTTTTCAGAAATTTTGGTTCAAAGCAAAAATAAACTTCAAAATAATTTATCATGTTTCCAAATTCCCCAAATAAAAAATGATTTTTAATGAAGAATTCGAAAATATACGCAAAAAGTTCAAAATAAGCATAAATAAAATTAAACTTTAAAATATCAGCTCATGTTGAGAGCTTATGAAAATTATTAAAAAATCTAAATTTATTTAAAATCATTTTGAAATTTTAATTGAATTTATTTAAAAAATAATTACAGGACTTAAAAAAATTCTGCAAAAAATCTGGATTTATTTCAAATAAGAATCTGATTTTAAAATTGAAATTTTTCTTACTAAAATATTCGACTCCATTTTAACAACATTTAAAACAGGTTTCGGTTGGCCACTTGGCCACATTTCTAATTCTGATTTAAAGTATATTTTGATTTTTTGTAGAAATTTATTTAGTCCAATAATTAATTTTTTGAATAAATATAATTAAAATGTCAAAATAATTTTAAATGAATTCTAATATTGTTAACAGGAATCTCATAAATCCAGTAACTTTTTTTAAAATAAATTTAATTAAAATGTCAAGTGTCAACTAGTTTCCTGATCCGGATTATTTAGAACAAGTTCCCATTGGACATTTGGCCACACTTCAGATTCTGATTTTGAATAAATTCAGATTTTTTTCAGGAATCTGTTAAGTCCAGTAACTATTTTTAAAATTAAATTTAATTAAAATTTCGAAATGATTTTAAATAAATTCAGATTTTTCGAAGAATCTTATAAACATAGTTACGTTTTTTTAAATAAATTTGATTAATTTGTCAAAATAATTTTAAGTAAATTCAGAATTTTTCCGGGACTCTTATAAATCCAGTAACTATGTTTTTAAATAAATTTAACAAAAATGTCAAAATAATTTTATATAAATTCTGATTTTTTAACAGAAATCTTATAAATCCAATAATTATTTTTAAATAAATTAAATTAAAATGTCAAGTGTCAACTGGTTTCATGATCCGGATTATTTAGAACAGGTTCCAATTGGCCATTTGGCCACATTTCTGATTCTGATTTTAAATAAATTCAGTTTTTTCCAGGAATCTGTTATGTCCAGTTAGAATCTATGACATTTCCCCGAAACCCACATTCCCTAAATGTCATTCACCCGAAAATCATTTCCCCGAACAATCCATTTCCCCGAATAGCCACATCCCCGAATGGCGACTTCCCCTAAAAACCATTTTCCCGAATGACCATATCCCCGAACGGCCATTTCCCCGAACGCCACTTCCCCGAACCCGGTCAGGCGGGTATGCCCATTGCCCAGAACCGCGCGCGCGGTTCTGGCCAACGAGCATACCCGCCTGACCGGGTTCGGGGAAGTAGCGACCAATAAGATATCATGCACAATTAAACGTTCAAAAAATTCCGAGTTTTTTTCGAGCATTTTATTCCAGCTTCACTTAAATTTTGAATATTTTCCAAGTTTGCGGAGTTAAAGAATTCGAACTCCGGATTTTAAGATATAGTTTCTTCAACTGCCTTTCAAAAAGAACTGACTCCAGCGAATCCAACAAAAACTCCGACTATGACAAATGATGTAGAGAATGAGTACATCTTGAGCAGAGTACATATTTATAATGCACAAATCTAAATGGCAGCGTCCCGCTTAATATAGTTGCCTACTTTTCACATTTCGTCGCTGTCGTGCTCGCTTGACGTACGACGATTATGAGCCAAATTGAATTAAGAACGCCATTTTGTGCAGCTCACAATGCCTCACTTTTTGACCTTTACAGATCCCTAAAATTCTATTTTAATCCTGAGATACACAGCAAAAAATCCGATGCTAAAATCGCATGCAAAAGCATGCACATCACCTTCGTCAAAAAAGACACTAAATATTACACACTGCATGTAAAATTTTTGTAAACACAAAAAAAAAGTAGCAACCGATGGGAATCAAACCCAGCACCAACAGTAAGGACTAGCGCCTTAGCCCGCTCGGCCATCAGACCGATGAAAAAGGGAAAGGATAAACGCACATATGAGCTTGACATTTGGGTCAAATGGGTTTCCTATAGTGATGGGCTACATATTTCAGGGTGTAATATTACAAAGAATTTCATAAAATAATGCAAATCTTTTCTTACACCCAGGCCTTTTACACGCATCTGGATTACTACTTTATTTGCTGTGTATTCAATCAAAACCGAAAAATGTTGTCTCGTGCTAACTTGACAAACCCGGAAAATTGATGTAAGTGCGACAATTGGTCAAAGGGATTCCAGGTCAGAATGCGTTTGACACAAGTAAGATCTCGACTACCGTAAACATTTGTAAGGGATGTGGCGGTATCAGCCGTCGTCGTAAACCCTGCCACTGCTGGACGACGATCATCGAAGATGACCATCGTCACTACTTTGTCCATTCGCTGGACAATACCTTTTTGTTCTGCGCTTCTCACATTCTTGTGTGCACACACACTTTCTGTGTACACCACCACGAATTGTAACCAAACTTGTAGAATTAGTTTTAATTATACTCTGGACTCCATCAAGCACACAACGCGTTTTATTTCGTCCGCCAAATTGGTGACCCCGACAGTTTTTTTCGGTCCAAGTTTTGGTTTCGCGCACGGAGGATGACGAAAACCGAGGAAGAGCAGGCCGCCGGCGGCCAGGTAGAGACGGTTACCGTTCCGCGACTCAACCCTCCAAGCATGGCCGACTCGAACATCGAATCGTACTTCATGTCGCTAGATTTCTGGTTCGCGGCATCCGGAATTACGGCTCAACATGATAACCGGGAGTTCAACATTGTCATGGCACAGTCCCCCCGAACAAGCTGACCGAATTGCGTGGTATCCTCGAAGCGGTGCCGAAGGTGGGCAAGTACACCTACATCAAGGCGAAGCTGATCGAGTACTTCGCCGACAGCCAACAGCGACGCCTACAACGTGTGCTCTCCGACATGCCGTTGGGAGATATGAAGCCCAGTCTTCTGTTCAATGAGATGAAGCGGGTTGCCGGAACCTCGCTGAGTGATGCTGTCCTGCTGGATCTGTGGGGATCGAGATTACCACCACACGCACAAGCGGCAGTCATCGCTTCAACAGGAGACGCAGCGAACAAGTGTGCCATCGCGGACGCCATTGTGGACTCGATGGGTTTGCGAAACATTTCCGCCATCGCGTCCAATTCTCCACGTGTTGCGCCGGGTTCTACGGATGCGCCAGCTGTAAGCAGTATTGCGGCAATGCAGGGTGAGATTGCAGAGTTGTCCCGAAAGCTGGAACAGGTCCTGCGCTTCCGAAATCTCCGAGGCGAATCGCGGTCCCGTAGCCGTTCTAGGCGCAGCTACGGACCGCGCGAGCGTGACTCGGCCGACGGACCGTGTTGGTACCACCGCACGTATGGGAACGATGCGGAACGATGTCGAAAGCCCTGCACCTTCGGGCAATCATCGTCGCCGCGCCTCCTAGACTAGGCACCAACCTAACGATACCAAGGTGGCTCGACACACCCAGTCACCTGTAGCACGATTCCCGACGCCTGACAGCCGCTTCGACCACATCAACATCGACATCGTAGGACCATTTCCTCCCAGCGATGGTCAGCGGTATTGCCTCACAGTGATCGATCGCTTTTCTCGGTGGCCAGAAGCGATTCCTATTCCTGACATGACGGCATCCACGGTCGCACAGGCCCTGGTCGCGGGGTGGATTGCTCGGTTTGGTGTACCTTCGTTCATCACAACAGATCAGGGACGCCAGTTTGAGTCGACGCTGTTCGCTGAGCTAGGTCGTATTCTTGGCATCACCCATCTTCGCACCACTCCGTACCACCCTCAAGCGAACGGAATCATCGAGAGGTGGCACAGAACGCTGAAAGCAGCCATCCTCTGCCACGATACGGAGCGCTGGACTGAACACCTGCCGATGATCTTGCTCGGACTGCGCTCAACCTACAAAGAGGATATCAAGGCTTCACCTGCGGAGATGGTTTTTGGCACAACACTAAAAATCCCTTCCGAGTTCTTCGTGAGGAACGGAAAGATAGCCACCAATACCGATTTTGCCAACAGTCTGCGTAAAGCTATGCAGAACATGCGACCCACCGAAACTGCTTGGCACGATCAACGGAAGGTGTTTGTCCACCCGGACCTCAGCACGTGTGAGCAAGTGTTTGTGCGAAATGATGCCATCCGGCCGTCCTTGTCACCACCTTACAGTGGTCCTCACCGTGTCATCAGCCGCAGCGAGAAGCACTACAAGGTCATCGTGAATGGGAGAGCGGTAAACATTTCGATCGACCGTTTGAAGCCAGCGTACACGACCGACGCACCGACGCAGCAGGACTCCAGTACAACAAACAGTACCAGCGCATCGACTAGGACAACTCGCTCGGGACGACGAGTGGTCATTCCACTTCGGTATCGTTAGGTTGGTGCCTAGTCTAGGAGGGGAGTACTGTGGCGGTATCAGCCGTCGTCGTAAACCCTGCTACTGCTGGACGACGATCATCGAAGATGACCATCGTCACTACTTTGTCCATTCGCTGGACAATACCTTTTTGTTCTGCGCTTCTCACATTCTTGTGTGCACACACACTTTCTGTGTACACCACCACGAATTGTAACCAAACTTGTAGAATTAGTTTTAATTATACTCTGGACTCCATCAAGCACACAACGCGTTTTATTTCGTCCGCCAAAGGGACTATCCACAAACCACGTGGACACTTTTTTTGGAAATTCCCCCCCCCCCCCCTCGTGGACAATTGTCCATACAAAAAAACTTTTGTAAGGGACAATCGCCATACGCCCCCAAAGTTTCCACGTGGTTTATGGATGGTCAAACAGTCCAAAATCCTTACCACGTGGATAACGTTTTGAAAATTTTGCCTTTGTTGATAATTGCCCATACAAAAAAATCTCTTTAATGGAACGTGGATGATCTCAATACCCCGCTCTCTTTAAAAGTCCGCGTGGTTTATGAATGGCCTTGTACGATTATTTGTTTTTTTTTTTAATATTTGAAAACACACGTAGGAGAATTTAATATTAAGGTCATACTTTTGTAAAAATATTCATAAAAAACCAATTTAGTTTATATCTAGCTTGATATATTCGGGAAAATTTAATTTGCGGGTAACCATTCGGGTATATGTGAATTCGGGAAAACGACAGTTCGGTAAAATGGCCGTTCAGGTAAATGACATTCGGGGATATGGAATTTTTGGGAAAATGATTTTCGGGGATGTGGAATTTTCGGGAAAATGATTTTCGGGGACGTGGAATTTTCGGGAAAATGATTTTCGGGGAAGTGGCACTTTCGGGGAAATGATTTTCGGGGATGTGGAATTTTCGGGGAAATGATTTTCGGGGATATGGGATTCGGGAAAGTGGCATTCGGGGATAAGGGATAAAACCGTCCAGTTACTATTTTTTAAAATAAATTTAATTAAAATTTCAAAATAATTTTAAATGAAATCTGTTTTTTTAACAGGAATCTTATTATTCCAGTATTTTTTTTAAATAAATTTAATTAAAATGTCAAGTGTCCACTGGTTTCCTGATCCGGATTTTTTAGAACAGGTTCCCATTGGCCATTTGGCCACATTT
This sequence comes from Culex quinquefasciatus, assembly GCF_015732765.1. Classification (NCBI taxonomy): domain Eukaryota; kingdom Metazoa; phylum Arthropoda; class Insecta; order Diptera; family Culicidae; genus Culex; species Culex quinquefasciatus. The sequence continues at coordinate 105,713,536 of NC_051862.1, read as the reverse complement.
CTGATGCTGATTTTAAATAAATTCAGATTTTTTTCCAGAAATCTTTAAGTCCAGTAACTATGTTAAAAAGCAAGCAAAAAAAAGCAAAGCAATCCACTTTAAAGACCCCCGGGTCTTTTATGATCTCTGTTGCAAGTTTCTATTCATTTCTAGGCGTGCGAAGGTTATGTGTGGTGAGTCACTCAAAACCTCTTTTACGCTAATGGACCGACGTTTTACTTCCCCATCCGATAGAAGGCGTGGTCAGGCAAATCTCGTCTCGAAAAATGCCACCGGGTCCTTCTGGGATTGAACCCAGGCCATTCTGGGGTGAGAGGCTACCACACTAACCACTGCGTCACCGGACCCGGCGGTACCTATGTTAAAATAATATTAAATAAATTCAGATTTTTTACAGGAATCTTATAAATCCAGTAACTTTGTATTTTAAATAAATTTAATTAAGATTTCAAAATAATTTTAAATAAATTCTGATTTTTTAACAGGAATCTTATAAATTTAGTAACTATCCTTTTTTAATAAATTTAATTAAAATGTCAAATGTCCACTGGTTCCCTGATCCGCATTCATTAGAACAGGTTCCCATTAGCCACATTTATTAGTCTGATTTTAAATAAATTCAGATTCATTTTAGGGAATCCTGAAAATTTCTTAACTAAAATATTTGACAATATTTTAACAACATTTAACACAGGTTCCGGTTGGCCACTCGACCAAATTTCTGATCTGATTTGTTTTCCAAGAATCTTGAATGTTGTCCACTGGTTCCCTGATCCGGAATATATAAACAGGGTCCGGTTGGTCATTTGGCTACATGTCTGAATCTGATTTTGATTAAATTTAGATTAATTTAAAAAAAAATTAAACATAAATATTTTTTAAATTTTAAATAAAATTGTCAAGTGTCCACTTATTCCATGATCCGGAACATTTAGAACAGATTCCCGATGGCCACATTTCTGATTCTGGCTATAAATAAATTCAGATTTTTTTTCAAGGAATTTTGAAATTCTGGTAACTAAAATAACTTTTTAATAAATTCAATAAAAACGTCATGTGACCACTGTTTCCCGGATCCGGGACAGTCAGAACAGGTTCCCATTGGCCCCTTGGCCATATTTTGGGATTTTGAAAATATAAAGTAGCAAAAAATGCTTCAACACCACGTTTGTTTTTCTAAATTGTCTGACACATAGGAATTTTGAAAAAAACTGCTTAAATGTTTTCTAGATTCCGGATCCGGATTGGCCAGAACCGGTTCTCAATGGCTACATTTTCGATGAAACACCTTCGGATATGCTTGGACAAACAATTTTTTGAGTTTGTATTGATTGTTTGAAGCAATAGTATGTTTTTTCGTATAAAGAGCAACATATTTCAAAATTTTAAAGGTTTCGCAGAATTTTGGTCAATGATCCGGATTTTCACCGGAACCGGTTACGGGATCCGACCAATGGGACCATATTTTGGGTTTATCTAACAATTTACTGTCTAATGACACCGGAAGCATCCAAAAAGACGTAATAGAACTTAAGTTACAGTGAAAACAAAATAAAAAATATTTTTTCGACGGGGGGTGATTCATATGCAAAACTTCTGCATTGAATATCTCGAGCTAGGGTAACAATTAAAACATGGGCCAGGTTGCATTGTGCTCAGGAAGCCGATCCCTCGGGGAGTTTTTTTGATCGTCCTGCTAATAATAATTAAAAAAAAATTGTTACGCTGTGTAATCAAAGAAAAGATATATAGAAACAAACATAAATTATGTTAAATTAAAGAATGTTTCTAATCTAATCTAATCTAATCTAACCCTAGCGCAGCCAGTCTTTCGAGGGCATCCTGGAAAATGCCTTAGGTTGATTAACGCCTAGCATCATCTTGTCATTATTAACAATTGCAGTGCCCCAATGCAATAGATTGCTTTGAAACAACACAAACGTTAAAACGGCCAGGCCAACTGCGTAAAGTTAACCGCAAAGATGATTCGTTGAATTGGATTGAGTTTGAGCACGAATGTTCAAACAACAACACATTTCTGAATCTACAGGGGAGGAAGAAACGTGGGGATCCCCCGCTCACGTTCCTGTTTGTTAGAGCAATTAATCGTTGGGAGCACCATGCTAAGAAACCAAAAAGTGCTCCGGGACCCTCAGGGATGAGACATCGTATTTCCACAAATGCCCAGGACACTATTTGCCGTGGTTATAGCGCCACAACTCGCTCATTATGTTAAATTAAGGAATGTTTTGTGAAAAACCACCAATAATTTGCTGCATGCAGAAATAGTTCGGTTGATACAACGAAAATTTTTTTCAAAAAATTGTTGAAAAATATGGTCCAGCCTGTTTTTTTTTATGGAATATTTCACAATATTTCAGCTGAAAACAAAAAAAAAGTTAATTTTCTGAAAAAAATATTGCTGCTAGAATTTTTTGTCGGCCATTTAACCAACAAAAATGGCAATTCCAACTATCTTTTTGTTAATTTTAGTTACTGGTGGTCAGCAATTTCGGGTTCACAAAATCAACAATCGATTGTTGAAAAAAAGCTGTGTAAAAAATTAACCCATACTTTTAGTTAAATTAACCAAGATTTTCTTAGATTTGTCTTGGCCGGTCTCTCCGTGCAGTTATCGAGCGCCCAGTTAAAAAGAAGCCCAGTTAAACAACGCCCAGTTACCAAACAACTACTGTATAACAAAAACTGTCATGGAATTATTTAGATAAATTAAATTAAATAAATTTGAGAATAACAAATATAAAACTGTGTCGTTTTTACAGCTAACAAATTTCACAATATGCTATCATAGTGCTTATGACTTGCACGTTTAAAAGTATTCATAAAATAAACCGTGATTTGAATCAAATCACTATGGTCTTCAATTTTTTTTTGTAAGGCGTTTAAAATTTTACGAAATGTCAAGTTTGCTTTTACGAATGATATCGTTCTCAGTGTTTTCATGAACACTTTTCCAGAGTTTTTTTTATTGAAAAGGTCCTATTACATGTGAAACACAACAGTTTATAGGACCTTTAAAAAAAACTCTAGATTTGTTAATTGAAATGTTCAAAGGTTTTCACAAGTTTTAGAAAGCCTTTGGATCTTTTAATGGATAAATATATTTAGTAAGGAATGTCTAAAAGAACAATTCTAGAGTGTGTTTTTAGAAGGTCCTATTAACATATGAAAGAAAAAATAAATAAATAATCAAGTTTGAATTGAGAAAACCCCGGAAAAATCTCCCTTTTTGAATCAAACTCACAGTTGAATTAAAATGTCAAAAGCTTTGACCAACACAGCTAAAAAAGTAGTAATCCAGCTGCGTGTCAAAGGCCTGGGTGTAAAATAAATATTGCATTATTTTATGCAATTATATGTGATTTTACAACCTGAAATCCAGTTGCAAAGTAACCGCCGACAATACAAGTCGCATTCTCAACACCAGTCCGCAGTTTGTGTGCGCGTCGCCGCTTTTTCAAAATGTGCACCGTAGACAAAAACAGTGTGGTTCTGGATTTTTGTCAACTCCAAAACCAACCAAGCCCAAAGCTTGTAAAAAAACTTCTCGCAGACCTTCAAATAAACCAAGAAAACTTGCGAGCATTGCAATTATGCAATAGAAGAAGAATAGCCGTGCTGCAGTTCGCCGATTCAGCAATGGCCTCGTCCATCATCGACAAAACTCTGGTATATCAGGGTTGCAAAATCCCGATTTACCTGGACAACAACGCTACGGAAGTTCGTGTGCTTGACCTACCTCTAGGCATAAGCAATGATGACTTAGTCAAAGTGATGAGTAAATACGGCGAAATTTTGACCATCACCAACGACCGCTGGATTAACTTCTTCCCAGGGATCCCAAATGGAGTTCGGACCCTGCGGATGTTGCTGAAACAGCCAACGCCGAAATCAATCACTGTAAACAACACTGCTGCAGCAGTGACGATTATAGGCAAAAAATCGCTTTGCAAACTCAAAGCAAAGAACAAAAAATGTGGGGATTCGAGTAAAAAGGTGAACCAAAAAAGCAATACACCACCGACTGAACCTGAGCCAAGCAGCAGCAGCAGCAGAAAAAGCAACAACAGTAAACCAGACCAAAATGCAATGGAAACAAGTGAAATTGCCGAAGAATCTAACGATGGATTCGAGACCGTGCTTTCTAAGCACACTCGCAAATCCCGGAAGCGCTTGCAAGCATATTTGGACGCGGATTACGACTTAAGAACAAAACGAAGAGAGATGACTAAAGAAGAAACAACAGATGAAGAAGACGAAGATGCCATACAAGCAAAATATTATTACAATAAGTGTTATGAGTTAACGGTTAAATCCTCGAAGGAAGAGGACTAAGAAAAAAGTAAAGAACTTGATAATTCAAGATCCAAATTTACCCGTAAATATTTGAAACTAAGACAGAAATCGTTAGAAAAAGGCATGGTATCAATTATTGAAATATAGCCAGACAAGTGATCAAAAACTTTGTAATCTTTCCTCTTCTAGGGGAACAGCATCTAATTCCAGCGTGCCTCTAATGTTGGCAGGTCAGAACTTTGACATTCGAGTGATAAATAGCTCAATGAGAAGTGAGCAAGCAAGTTTCTATCAAAAGTTTTGCAAAATTAGTTGTTTAAATAGTGAAAATCAGCAAAATGGATGGAATTAGGAGCGAGTGCTTAACCTGCCAAACATACGAGAATTTACCCTACTATCCACCTTGAAGAGACGAATGCACAATGGTGTAAGATCTCTATAATAAATAAAAAAAAAAAACAACCTGAAATCCCGTCAACTTTTTTTTTGTGTTTGCAAAAATATTACATTGTTTATTTTGACGAAGGTGACGTGCATGCTTTTGCATGCGATTCTACCATCGGATTTTTTGCTGTGATATCAAAAAAGCAATTCAATGTTCAAATATTGTTAAAATTCCATACAAATCCATATTATGCGTGAAATTCCCTACAAAAACTCCGGCCTGTTAAAAATCCGCGAAGAGGGTCAAATCCGTATGGTAAGGAAAAAATCCGTACAGTTGGTAGCCTTAATCAAGACTAACATTTCAAAAGGGTTAAACATTCAATATTACGCCCTTTTGAAATGTTAGTCTTGATTCAGAATTTTTTTTTTTTTTTAATATTATTTTCGAAAAGATCGGAAAATTTCACGAATGTTTCATGTATTAACATTGAAAATCGGACCATTAGTTGCTGAGATATCGACATTAGAAAATTCATGTTTCTTTTTCTTTAAGCCGCTGTATCTCAGCAACCAGAGGTCCAATCTTCAAAATATCTTAGACAATTTTATAGCAAATTTTCTGAACTTTTCAAAAAAAATAATAGAAATGGTGTTAAGTACTTTTCGATTGCAAATTCAATTTTACATAAAAAATTTAGGTAAAATTCTTTTTTGGTATAAAATTTCGATTTTTTCAAAAATCACTAGTTTTTCAAAAAATCATAACTCGGCAACAGATTTTTTGACCATGTTTCTCTATAGCTCAAAAGTTGCGGGTTTTTTGTCCCATAAAAGTGAAGTTTTTGTGAAAAAAATGTTAATTAAAAAATCGGCAATTTTTTTTCTGTGTACCTATTTTTTTCTCAATAGGCCTCAACAATACCTACAACTTTGCCCAAGACACCAAATTGATCAGAAAATTCACTCAAAAGTTGCAGCTGTTTGAGTATTTACGTACCATTTTTTCTATGGACAGCTGCGGAAATTGTATGGAGACTTGTATGGGTGAACCAATGACACAAAATAGCTTCTTTGGTCATAGAGAAGGCCCCCACAAAGTTTGAGCCAAATAAAAAAATACAAATCAAATCCATTTCCGGTTTTGGTAGAGATTTGCTTTTTTGCATTATTAGTTTGTCCATATAATATTCCATACAAATTTGGCAGCTGGCCATACAAAAATGATGCATGAAAATTCGAAAATCTGTATCTTTTGATCTGTATCGGTTGGCGAACGACTGGACATGGCGTACCATAGGTACTTCGAGTACCGCAGGAATAAAATAGACCCACCAAGCGGTCCGTTAGCCTCTTGTCCAGTAACTCCGATACCCTGGCCTCCCCGCGGCGCTAGCCGGGATACTAGTAACCATTGGAGAGATCGGGTAACCAACCCTGTGGGAACTCTGGTAGTATGCTGACAGGGAAGGGGGGCTCCATCCTCTTCGGAGGGTGTAGCTATGCCGTTAGGCCTCGTGAGAAAGGCCCCCGTTACGGTGTCGAGAGAAAACCGGAGCTGGGTCTCGGTAGCTTCAAGGTGGCAGCCCCACCCCGAGACTAGGTATCGCAGCCCCAATCCGGCTGCATACCGAAACCCAAATCATTACGAACAATCAAGAAGGAATAAGGATCCGGAACAAACGGCATAGACCTAGGCACGAAAAGGACACCGATTGGAAACTCGGAACATGGAACTGCAGATCGCTACGTTTCGATGGGTATGAGTACGCTCTGTTGAACGAGCTCAAACCCCGCAACTTCGATGTTGTAGCACTGCAGGAGATGTGCTGGAAGGGAGCGAAGATGTGGGAGGATGATGCTTTGGAGCTCACCATGTACCAGAGCGGCGGAGCCGAAAACAAGCTGGGAACCGGCTTCATAGTGTTGGGCAAGATGCGGAGTCGTGTGATAGATTGGGAGCCGATCGACGACCGGATGTGTAGGTTGAGGATTAAAGGCCGTTTCTTCAACTATCACATCTTCAACGTACATTGCCCACACGAGGAATCATCCGATGCCGAGAAGGAAGCGTTCTACGCGAAGCTGGAGCAGAAGTTCGACAGCTGCCCGCAGAGGGACGTCAAGATCGTCATCGGAGATATGAACGCCCGCATAGGAAGGGAGGAGATGTACAAGCCGGTGATCGGGCCGAACAGCCTGCACACCGTCACCAACGACAACGGCCAGCGGTGCATCAACTTCGCAGCCTCCCGCGGTATGGTGGTACGGAGCACATTCTTCCCCCGGAAAGACATCCACAAAGTCACCTGGACATCGCCTAACCAACGAACAAAAACACAAATCGACCACGTCCTCATCGACGGCCGATTCTTCTCGGACATACGGAACATCCGCACGTACCGCGGTGCGGACATCCACTCGGACCACTACCTGGTGGGTACAAGCATGCACTCAAAACTGTCGACGACGTACCACCGACGACGGAGCCGGCTCCCACCGCCGTTCAACACCGAGCGGCTGCAGGACACGGCTGCGGCTCAGCACTACGTGCAGCAGCTGGAAGCGAGCCTGCCAACGGAGGAGGAACTCGGCGCTGCCTCCCTCAACGATGGATGGAGCAGAATATGCTCGGCCATCGGCAGTGCCGCTGAAGCCGCGCTAGGTAGTACGGTCCGAGTTGGAAAGCAGCGCTGGTTCGACGAGGAGTGCCAGCGGCTACTTGACGAGAAGAAAGCAGCTTACGCGGTGAAGCTGAGAGCCGCAACTGATGCGAACGTGGCCAGATACAAACAAGCGCTTAAACAGCAGAGAACGGTCTTCAAGCTCAAGAAGCGCCAGCTGGAAGATCGCGATCGCGCCGAAATGGAGCAGCTGTTCCGGCAGAACGAGACGCGAAAGTTCTACGAGAAGGTTAACCGGTCCCGCAAAGGCTATGCGCCGCAAGCCAACACTTGTCGGGACGCCGAGGGAAACCTTCTTATGGACAAAGGCGAGGTGTTGAACAGGTGGCAGCAGTTCTTCAACGAGCACCTCAACGGCGATGTAGCGCATGGAGACGGCTTTGAAGCCCAACTTGGACCGCCCGCTGCTGACCAACAGTTCCCGGCACCTGATCTGGAGACGGTGAAGAAGGAGATCAAGCAGCTGAAGAACAACAGGGCCGCCGGTAAAGATCGGTTACCCGGTGAGCTCTTCAAATATGGAGGAGAGCAGTTGGCGAGGGCGATCCACTTGGTGATTTCTAAGATCTGGAGGAGGAGAAACTACCAGAAGAATGGATGGATGGTGTCGTGTGTCCCATCTACAAAAAGGGCGATAAGCTGGACTGCGGCAACTACCGCGGCATCACGCTTATCAACGCGGCCTATAAAATCCTCTCCCAGATCCTCTGCCGTCTGCTGACACCGTACGCACGGAGGTTCGTGGGCCCCTATCAAGCGGGGTTTACTGGCGCTCGGGCCACCATGGACCAAATTTTCTCGCTCCGGCAGATCCTCGAGAAATGCCGTGAGTACAACGTGCCCACACATCACATCTTCATCGATTTCAAGGCAGCGTACGATACAGTCGACCGCGAACAGCTATGGCAGATCATGCACGAGAACGGATTTCCGGACAAACTGACTCGGCTGATCAAGGCTACCTTGGATCGTGTGATGTGTCACGTGCGAGTGGCAGGGGAGCTAGCGGACCCCTTCCAATCGCACCAAGGGTTACGACAAGGTGACGGCTTATCCAATGCGCTGTTTAACATCGGACTTGAGGGAGTTGTGCGAAGAGCGGGTATAGACACGAGAGGCACGATTTGCAACAGGACAGTCCAATTTCTTGCTTATGCGGACGACATTGACATTATAGCGAGAGATCTAGAGACGGTGAAAAGGGTTTACACCGCCTTAAAGACGCAAGCAAGACGAATTGGATTGGCCATGAATACGACGAAAACAAAGTACATGAAAGGGAGGGGCTCAAAGGACGTTGACCCCCCAAGACTCACCCCTTTAGCTGTGGATGGCGATGTGCTGGAGGAGGTGAGCGAATTCGTGTACTTGGGATCGCTGGTAACGGCCGACAACGACACCAGCTTAGAGATCCGGACTCGTATCCACTCCGCGAATCGCGCCTACTTTGGATTACGGAAAACCTTGACATCTGATCGAGTGCAACGCGCCACGAAGCTGACCCTGTACAAGACACTGATTAGACCGGTTGCCCTCTATGGCCATGAGACCTGGACGCTGCGGCAAGAGGACGAACGAGCCCTTGGAGTTTTCGAACGGAAGGTGCTGTGAACGATCTACGGTGGAGTTCGTACAGCTCAGAACGAGTGGCGAAGGCGCATGAACCACGAACTGCACGCGCTGCTGGGAGAACCGACCATCGTCACACTGGCGAGAATCGGGAGGCTCAGATGGACGAAGACCATCCTGTCAGGATGCTCTTTGACCGCGCGCGACCGGATGGCGGCACAGGCCGAAGAGCAGGAGCACAGCGTGCACGATGGGGAAATCAGATCGAGGCGGACCTAAGAAAGATCTGCAACCTAGGAGACTGGCGAGCTGCAGCCCAGAACCGAGCAACATGGAACAACCTTCTTGATACAGCACGGGCACCGCGTATGGTGTTCTAAGCTGATTGGTATGGTATGGTATGTATGTATCTTTTGAAGGATTTTTTTTGATCGATTTTGGTGTCTTCGCCCGGAGAACAAAAAGCTGGCGACGCAGAAGTCTGACCTGAACAATAGGCTCAAACTGGCACAAAGCTACGCTGGCGTAGCTGGTGGATCGTCTTCAACGCCCCAAGGTCAGAACCTCGGCGAAGAAGCTGCCGCAGCGCTCATGCCGGTCTTCACAACACTAACATCTGCACAAAATCAGGGGAAGAACACAACTACAACTCCAACTACAAATGCTCCAGCAGCGTCGCCAGCAGCTCCTCTGGCTGCTGATCTTCCTGCTGCCCCTCCAGCTGCTGATCTCCCTGCTGCCCCTCCAGCTGCTGAACAAGTAGCTGCCTCTCCAACCAGCCCTCCAGCTGCCCCAGTAGCTGATGACCTCATCGCTGTTCCTATGGAAACCACCACTGCAGAAGGACCACACACGCACAACCAAGAACCATCAACTGCTGTGGAAAACGCGCTGCCAGCAGGTCAGGGCGTTGATAGCAGCCTTGCTGATGCGTCGAAGAACACTGACCGCGAGATCCTTGAAAACACACAAACCAACCAGGAGATGCTGAGTGACCCCTCAACGAGTTACAGTGCAGCCGAACTCGCTCAGAGAGTTGAGTTCCTAGTACCACAGCTGCCCATTCCAGACATGGAAATCTCCGAGGAAGAAAACGCAAGCTACACTGGCAATGATACGGACATCTCTGACTTGAGCACTTCAGCAGGGAACGGGTTCACCCCTGTAAAACCGAAGCGCAAAAGGGGTAGGCCGAAGAAGATTCGGACCCAGTAGACATGCAAAATACAACATCTTACAACGTAGCCACCATCAACACTAGCGCAATATCCAACGAAAACAAGTTAAACGCACTACGGACACTTGTCCGACTACTCGACCATGATGTAGTGTTGTTGCAAGAGGTCGAGAGCAACCAATTTTCGATCCCTGGCTTCAACACCTACACAAATGTAAACGAAACTAAAAGAGGAACAGCAATTGCCGTGAAACAACACATGCTGGTGAGCAATGTTCAGCGTAGCCTGGACAGTAGAATACTCACACTCAAGGTCAACAACTGCGTTACGATCTGCAATGTCTATGCGACTTCTGGAGTCCAAAGCTATCAGTCACGAGAGAGTATGTTCAACCAATCTTTGCCTTTCTATCTCCAAAACGCGGGGGAGTATGTACTAGTTGGGGGCGACTTCAACTGTATCGTGTCAGCCAGGGATGCCACGGGTACAAACAGTCAAAGCATCGCGCTGAGAGTCCTTGTACAGAACATGAACCTGAAGGACACTTGGCAGATTATGAATGGAACTCGGACGGAGTTCAGCTTCATTCGAGCAAACTCAATGTCTCGTTTGGACAGAATTTACGTGTCGTCAAACATCTGTTCACAGGTGCGCACAACGTCCTTCCATGTGAACTCCTTCTCGGACCACAAAGTCTACAAAACAAGAGTCTGTTTACCAGATCTTGGAAGGGCAGCTGGCAATGGCTACTGGTCTACCCGAGCAGGGGTAAATAACACGGGAATACCAAATTTTGGTATTACTTGGGCAAATAACAGCGACCAAAATGTGCCCTTGGTTGCCCAGTAATAGATGGTAAAATACCATGAAATCATACCAAAATCTTGTATGTGTAAGGGCACAACAATACCAAACCATGTTATTCCAAGGGTAAAATAATACCTCAAAATAGAACCATTTCAATACTAAGTTGAGGTCTTCTGGATTTTTGAACATTGCTTGAATACCAAAACTTGGTACTACCATGGTTTTATTTTTAGGTATTCCCGCGCACTTGGAAAATCATATTTTGGTATATCTGTGGTCTTTCACATATATGATTTTGGTATGATTTCATGGTATTTTACCATCTATTACTGGGCAACCAAGAGCACATAATGGTCGCTGGTATTTGAACAAGTAATACCAAAATTTGGTATTTTCATACCATTTTTAGTGCAGCAGTTGCAGTTAGTGAAAAAACGGAAATTATTCATATGCAACAGCCAAATCTACTCACCAGATGATTCCATGTTGTTATTAGTGATATTCTTCACCACACGGAGAGACCGGCCGGGGCAAATCTAAGAAAATCTTGGTTAATTTAACTAAAAGTATGGGTTAATTTTTTACACAGCTTTTTTTCAACAATCGATTGTTGATTTTGTTAACCTGAAATTGCTGACCACCAGTAATTAAAATTAACTAAAAAAATAGTTGGAATTGCATTTTTTGTTGGTTAAATGGCCGAAAAAAATTCTAGCAGTCGACTGCTAGAATATTTTTTTTTCAGAAAATTAGCTAAAAATTTCTTGTTTTCAACTGAAATGTTGTGGAATATTCTGTTAAAAACTGGCTGGAACATATTTTTCAACTATTTTTCAACATTTTTGCCTTTCTTACTAAAGAAAGGTATAGGTTTTACTTTAAGGCTATCGGGCAGCAAATCCAAATTTTTTGGGAGAATATTTAATTCTCGAATTCTAAGATGTTTTTCAAAAAACCGTCTTTAACATATGTTGACAACATTCCAAAGTATCTCTGGGTAAAATTTGAACATGATTCATTGAGTTTTACGTAAAATATTGGCTATTTAGTGGCATATTTTGGTAGTATGTCGAATTCGCATGAATATTTTGTACTTATAAAACACAAATTTATGCATGATATTTTATTAGGTTGTAGTCGAGATAATTCCCTACAATTTGGTGTATAGAAAGTCATAGTTTGCCTAACAAATATTTGCATATTTGGCTATTTCCGAAAAAAAATTTGAAAGCAAATATTTGCACGTGTTTTTTTGCACTCTCACGCTCTCTCCCGCTTTTCTGCTGTTGGGTTCGGTTACAGTGATGCCAGAATAATTTCTTCTATTTCTTCGTAAAAGTTTATGGTACAATATTTTTGATTTTGAACATAATATTTGGTGAAACTATTTATTGGGGAAAGTCGACAAATAGCATGTCGGTGGTCAGTTATGTCGATTTCTTGTTATGTCGACTAAGGGTTTTGTGATCATGGTATGTTGATTGTCGAAAAATATTTTATCATCAAACCTTCGGACATCTACTAGTATGAGGTATTTTCGACTTACAGGTCATGCTTGCGTAGCTTCAGGGTGTCTCGGGGAATTTTGTATGTAGTGATGTTTTAGGTCATCCAAAGATACTCTATTGTTCCTGTAGAGATGTTTGAAGTTCTCCAAGAACTTCCGGAAGTTACGGCCCATGGATCTACCGTCGTAACAAGATAGAGGTGGTTGGTTCCTGACCTCACGTCATATACGGATAGCCTCAGGGAGGTTCAGGGACTTGTCAAGCGATACGTGGTGATGTTCTGGGTCTTCTGTAGAGTCCCGGGAGTTACGGCCCATGGATCTACCGTCGTAACAAAGTAGAGGTCGGTAGTTTTTGACCTCAGATCATATCCGGATATCTTCAGGGAGACTCAGGGACTTGTCTACCGATACGTGGTGATGTTCTGGGTCTTCTGTAGAGTCCCGGGAGTTATGGCCCATGGATCTGCCGTCGTAACAAGGCGGAGGTGGGTAGATTTTGACCTCAGATCATATCCGGATATCTTCAGGGAGGTTCAGGGACTTGTCTACCGATACGAGGTATTGTTCTGGGTCTTCTGTAGAGTCCCGGGAATTACGGCCCATGGATCTACCGTCGTAACAAGGCAGAGGTCGGTGGTTGTTGACCTCAGATCATATCCGGATATCTTCAGGGAGGTTCACGGACTTGTCTACCGATACGTGGTGATGTTCTGGGTCTTCTGTAGAGTCCCGGGAGTTACGGCCCATGGATCTACCGTCGTAACAAAGTAGAGGTCGGTGGTTTTTGACCTCAGAGCATATTCGGATATCTTCAGGGAGACTCAGGGACTTGTCTACCGATACGTGGTGATGTTCTGGGTCTTCTGTAGAGTCCCGGGAGTTATGGCCCATGGATCTTCCGTCGTAACAAGGCGGAGGTGGGTAGTTTTTGACCTCAGATCATATCCGGATATCTTCAGGGAGGTTCAGGGACTTGTCTACCGATACGAGGTATTGTTCTGGGTCTTCTGTAGAGTCCCGGGAATTACGGCCCATGGATCTACCGTCGTAACAAGGCAGAGGTCGGTGGTTGTTGACCTCAGATCATATCCGGATATCTTCAGGGAGGTTCACGGACTTGTCTACCGATACGTGGTGATGTTCTGGGTCTTCTGTAGAGTGCCGGGAGTTACGGCCCATGGATCTACCGTCGTAACAAAGTAGAGGTCGGTGGTTTTTGACCTCAGATCATATCCGGATATCTTCAGGGAGACTCAGGGACTTGTCTACCGATACGTGGTGATGTTCTGGGTCTTCTGTAGAGTCCCGGGAGTTATGGCCCATGGATCTGCCGTCGTAACAAGGGAGCGGCCGTGGCTGACTGGTTACGGTGTTCGCTTTGTAAGCGAATGGTCCTGGGTTCGATTCCCATCTGCTCCCAACGTGAAAGTATAGGAAATATAAATCTTGAAACTCTGAACATGAACGAAAAATCAAAGTCGTTCGAGTCGGGGTTCGATCCCCCGTCCTTTGGATTGGTAAGCAAAAATGCTAACCACTAGGCCATCGCGACTTGGTGAGATATGACTGGAATTAGGAATACTGTTACTACCAACTATATACGCGCTGGGTCCTTGTCCATTTGACAAGGGTTCGGAAGTTCTAAATAACGTTTGAATCCGATTGGTGCAAACGTTCTTCAGGGCGGGGCTTGTCGATAAAGCTGAAGTACCTCGCGCTCGGCTAGCCAGCGTAGAAATGGGTCACCGAAGCTCGGCAGAGCTAACACCTTCCAAATGCCTATGCGAGTTATTTGCATGTATAGAATGTAGATCTAAAAAAATACATGGAAACAACTCAATTTGTAAGAAGCGACCGCGTGGTCCCGTTTGGTTGGTTGCACACACACACACACACATGGATCTGCCGTCGTAACAAGGCGGAGGTGGGTAGTTTTTGACCTCAGATCATATCCGGATATCTTCAGGGAGGTTCAGGGACTTGTCTACCGATAAAAGGTATTGTTCTGGGTCTTCTGTAAAGTCCCGGGAATTTCGGCCCATGGATCTACCGTCGTAACAAGGCAGAGGTCGGTGGTTGTTGACCTCAGATCATATCCGGATATCTTCAGGGAGGTTCACGGACTTGTCTACCGATACGTGGTGATGTTCTGGGTCTTCTGTAGAGTCCCGGGAGTTACGGCCCATGGATCTACCGTCGTAACAAAGTAGAGGTCGGTGGTTTTTGACCTCAGATCATATCCGGATATCTTCAGGGAGGTTCAGGGACTTGTCTACCGATACGAGGTATTGTTCTGGGTCTTCTGTAGAGTCCCGGGAATTACGGCCCATGGATCTACCGTCGTAACAAGGCAGAGGTCGGTGGTTGTTGACCTCAGATCATATCCGGATATCTTCAGGGAGGTTCACGGACTTGTCTACCGATACGTGGTGATGTTCTGGGTCTTCTGTAGAGTGCCGGGAGTTACGGCCCATGGATCTACCGTCGTAACAAAGTAGAGGTCGGTGGTTTTTGACCTCAGATCATATCCGGATATCTTCAGGGAGACTCAGGGACTTGTCTACCGATACGTGGTGATGTTCTGGGTCTTCTGTAGAGTCCCGGGAGTTATGGCCCATGGATCTGCCGTCGTAACAAGGCGGAGGTGGGTAGTTTTTGACCTCAGATCATATCCGGATATCTTCAGGGAGGTTCAGGGACTTGTCTACCGATAAAAGGTATTGTTCTGGGTCTTCTGTAAAGTCCCGGGAATTACGGCCCATGGATCTACCGTCGTAACAAGGCAGAGGTCGGTGGTTGTTGACCTCAGATCATATCCGGATATCTTCAGGGAGGTTCACGGACTTGTCTACCGATACGTGGTGATGTTCTGGGTCTTCTGTAGAGTCCCGGGAGTTACGGCCCATGGATCTACCGTCGTAACAAAGTAGAGGTCGGTAGTTTTTGACCTCAGATCATATCCGGATATCTTCAGGGAGGTTCAGGGACTTGTCTACCGATACGAGGTATTGTTCTGGGTCTTCTGTAGAGTCCCGGGAATTACGGCCCATGGATCTACCGTCGTAACAAGGCAGAGGTCGGTGGTTGTTGACCTCAGATCATATCCGGATATCTTCAGGGAGGTTCACGGACTTGTCTACCGATACGTGGTGATGTTCTGGGTCTTCTGTAGAGTCCCGGGAGTTATGGCCCATGGATCTGCCGTCGTAACAAGGCGGAGGTGGGTAGTTTTTGACCTCAGATCATATCCGGATATCTTCAGGGAGGTTCAGGGACTTGTCTACCGATACGAGGTATTGTTCTGGGTCTTCTGTAGAGTCCCGGGAGTTATGGCCCATGGATCTGCCGTCGTAACAAGGCGGAGGTGGGTAGTTTTTGACCTCAGATCATATCCGGATATCTTCAGGGAGGTTCAGGGACTTGTCTACCGATACGAGGTATTGTTCTGGGTCTTCTGTAGAGTCCCGGGAGTTATGGCCCATGGATCTTCCGTCGTAACAAGGCGGAGGTGGGTAGTTTTTGACCTCAGATCATATCCGGATATCTTCAGGGAGGTTCAGGGACTTGTCTACCGATACGAGGTATTGTTCTGGGTCTTCTGTAGAGTCCCGGGAATTACGGCCCATGGATCTACCGTTGTAACAAGGCAGAGGTCGGTGGTTGTTGACCTCAGATCATATCCGGATATCTTCAGGGAGGTTCACGGACTTGTCTACCGATACGTGGTGATGTTCTGGGTCTTCTGTAGAGTGCCGGGAGTTACGGCCCATGGATCTACCGTCGTAACAAAGTAGAGGTCGGTGGTTTTTGACCTCAGATCATATCCGGATATCTTCAGGGAGACTCAGGGACTTGTCTACCGATACGTGGTGATGTTCTGGGTCTTCTGTAGAGTCCCGGGAGTTATGGCCCATGGATCTACCATCGTAACAAGGTAGAGGTCGGTGGTTTTTGACCTCAGATCATATCCGAATATCTTCAGGGAGGTTCAGGGACTTCTCTACCGATACGTGGATACGTGGTCTTCTTTAGATTCCCGGGAGTTACGGCCCATGGATCTACCGTCGTAACAAGGCAGAGGTCGGTGGTTGTTGACTTCAAAATCATATCCGGATATCTTCAGGGAGGTTCACGGACTTGTCTACCGATACGTGGTGATGTTCTGGGTCTTCTGTAGAGTCCCAGGAGTTACGGCCCATGGATCTACCGTCGTAACAAGGCAGAGGTCGGTAGTTTTTGACCCCAGATCATATCCGGATATCTCCAGGGAGGTTCAGGGACTTGTCTACCGATACGTGGTGATGTTCTGGGTCTTCTATAGAGTCTTCGGAGTTATGGCCCATGGATCTACCGTCGTAACAAGGCAGAGGTCGGTGGTTTTTGACCTAAGATCATATCCGGCTATCTTCAGGGAGGTTCAGGGACTTGTCTACCGATACGTGGTGATGTTCTGGGTCTTCTGTAGAGTCCCGGGAGTTATGGCCCATGGATCTGCCGTCGTAAGGAGGCGGTGGGTAGTTTTTGACCTCAGATCATATCCGGATATCTTCAGGGAGGTTCAGGGACTTGCCTACTGATACGTGATGATGATCTGGATACTCTGTAGAGTCCCGGGAGTTACGGCCCATGGGTCTACCGTCGTAACAAAGTAGGGGTCGGTAGTTTTTGACCTCAGATCATATCCGGATAGCCTCAAGGAGATTCGGATACTAGTCTACCAAAATGTAAAGGTATTTTTGATCTTCTGTAGTGTCCCAGGAGTAAACAATATAAAAATACAAAAATACAAAAATACAAAAATACAAAAATACAAAAATACAAAAATACAAAAATACAAAAATACAAAAATACAAAAATACAAAAATACAAAAATACAAAAATACAAAAATACAAAAATACAAAAATACAAAAATACAAAAATACAAAAATACAAAAATACAAAAATACAAAAATACAAAAATAAAAATACAAAAATACAAAAATACAAAAATACAAAAATACAAAAATACAAAAATACAAAATACAAAAATACAAAATACAAAAATACAAAAATACAAAAATACAAAAATACAAAAATACAAAAATACAAAAATACAAAAATACAAAAATACAAAAATACAAAAATACAAAAATACAAAAATACAAAAATACAAAAATACAAAAATACAAAAATACAAAAATACAAAAATACAAAAATACAAAAATACAAAAATACAAAAATACAAAATACAAAAATACAAAAATACAAAAATACAAAAATACAAAATACAAAAATACAAAAATACAAAAATACAAAAATACAAAAATACAAAAATACAAAAATACAAAAATACAAAAATACAAAAATACAAAAATACAAAATACAAAAATACAAAAATACAAAATACAAAAATACAAAAATACAAAAATACAAAAATACAAAAATACAAAAATAAAAATACAAAAATACAAAAATAAAAATACAAAAATACAAAAATACAAAAATACAAAAATACAAAAATACAAAAATACAAAAATACAAAAATACAAAAATACAAAAATACAAAAATACAAAAATACAAAAATACAAAAATACAAAAATACAAAAATACAAAAATACAAAAATACAAAATACAAAAATACAAAAATACAAAAATACAAAATACAAAAATACAAAAATACAAAAATACAAAAATACAAAAATACAAAAATACAAAATACAAAATACAAAAATACAAAAATACAAAAATACAAAAATACAAAAATACAAAATACAAAAATACAAAAATACAAAAATACAAAAATACAAAAATACAAAAATACAAAAATACAAAAATACAAAAATACAAAAATACAAAAATAAAAATACAAAAATACAAAAATACAAAAATACAAAAATACAAAAATACAAAAATACAAAAATACAAAAATACAAAAATACAAAAATACAAAAATACAAAAATACAAAAATACAAAAATACAAAAATACAAAAATACAAAAATATAAAAATATAAAAATATAAAATATAAAAATATAAAATATAAAAATATAAAAATATAAAAATATAAAAATATAAAAATATAAAAATATAAAAATATAAAAATATAAAAATATAAAAATATAAAAATATAAAAATATAAAAATATAAAAATATAAAATATAAAAATATAAAAATATAAAAATATAAAAATATAAAAATATAAAAATATAAAAATATAAAATATAAAAATATAAAATATAAAAATATAAAAATATAAATATAAAATAAAATATAAAAATATAAAAATATAAAAATATAAAAATATAAAATATAAAAATATAAAAATATAAAAATATAAAAATATAAAAATAAAAATATAAAATATAAAAATATAAAAATATAAAAATATAAAAATATAAAAATATAAAAATATAAAAATATAAAAAATAAAAAAATATAAAAATATAAAAATATAAAAATATAAAATATAAAAATATAAAAATATAAAAATATAAAAATATAAAAATATAAAAATATAAAAATATAAAAATATAAAAATATAAAAATATAAAAATATAAAAATATAAAAATATAAAATATAAAAAATATAAAAATATAAAAATATAAAAATATAAAAATATAAAAATATAAAAATATAAAAATATAAAAATATAAAAATATAAAAATATAAAAATATAAAATATAAAAATATAAAAATATAAAAATATAAAATATAAAAATATAAAAATATAAAAATATAAAAATATAAAAAATATAAAATATATAAAAATATAAAAATATAAAAATATAAAAATATAAAAATATAAAAATATAAAATATAAAAATATAAAAATATAAAATATAAAAATATAAAAATATAAAAATATAAAAATATAAAAATATAAAAATATAAAAATATAAAAATATAAAAATATAAAAATATAAAAATATAAAAATATAAAAATATAAAAATATAAAAATATAAAATATAAAAATATAAAAATATAAAAATATAAAAATATAAAAATATAAAAATATAAAAATATAAAAAAATAAAAATATAAAAATATAAAAATATAAAAATATAAAAATATAAAAATATAAAAATATAAAAATATAAAAATATAAAAATATAAAAATATAAAAATATAAAAATATAAAAATATAAAAATATAAAATATAAAAATATAAAAATATAAAAATATAAAAATATAAAAATATAAAAATATAAAAATATAAAAATATAAAAATATAAAAATATAAAAATATAAAAATATAAAAATATAAAAATATAAAATATAAAAATATAAAAATATAAAAATATAAAAATATAAAAATATAAAAATATAAAAATATAAAAATATAAAAATATAAAAATATAAAAATATAAAAATATAAAAATATAAAAATATAAAAAATAATATAAAAATATAAAATATAAAAATATAAAAATATAAAAATATAAAAATATAAAAATATAAAAATATAAAAATATAAAAATATAAAAATATAAAAATATAAATATAAAAATATAAAATATAAAAATATAAAAATATAAAAATATAAAAATATAAAAATATAAAAATATAAAAATATAAAAATATAAAATATAAAATATAAAAATATAAAAATATAAAATATAAAAATATAAAAATATAAAAATATAAAAATATAAAAATATAAAAATATAAAAATATAAAAATATAAAATATAAAATATAAAAATATAAAATATAAAAATATAAAAATATAAAAATATAAAAATATAAAAATATAAAAATATAAAAATATAAAAATATAAAAATATAAAAATATAAAAATATAAAATATAAAAAATAAAAATATAAAAATATAAAAATATAAAAATATAAAAATATAAAATATAAAAATATAAAAATATAAAAATATAAAAATATAAAAATATAAAAATATAAAAATATAAAAATATAAAATATAAAAATATAAAATATAAAAATATAAAAATATAAAATATAAAATATAAAAATATAAAATATAAAAATATAAAAATATAAAATATAAAAATATAAAAATATAAAAATATAAAAATATAAAATATAAAAATATAAAAATATAAAAATATAAAAATATAAAATATAAAATATAAAATATAAAAATATAAAAATATAAAAATATAAAAATATAAAAATATAAAATATAAAAATAGAAAAATATAAAAATATAAAAATATAAAAATAAATATAAAATATAAAATATAAAAATATAAAAATATAAAAATATAAAAATATAAAAATATAAAAATATAAAAATATAAAAATATAAAAATATAAAAATATAAAAATATAAAAATATAAAAATATAAAAATATAAAAATATAAAAATATAAAAATATAAAAATATAAAAATATAAAAATATAAAAATATAAAAATATAAAAATATAAAAATATAAAAATATTAAAATATTAAAATATTAAAATATAAAAATATAAAAATATAAAAATATAAAAATATAAAAATATAAAAAATAAAAATATAAAAATATAAAAATATAAAAATATAAAAATATAAAAATATAAAAATATAAAAATATAAAAATATAAAAATATAAAAATATAAAAATATAAAAATATAAAAATATAAAAATATAAAAATATAAAAATATAAAAATATAAAATATAAAAATATAAAAATATAAAAATATAAAAATATAAAAATATAAAAATATAAAAATATAAAAATATAAAAATATAAAAATATAAAAATATAAAAATATAAAAATATAAAAATATAAAAATATAAAAATATAAAAATATAAAAATATAAAAATATAAAAATATAAAAATATAAAAATATAAAAATATAAAAATATAAAAATATAAAAATATAAAAATATAAAAATATAAAAATATAAAAATATAAAAATATAAAAATATAAAAATATAAAAATATAAAAATATAAAAATATAAAAATATAAAAATATAAAAATATAAAAATATAAAAATATAAAATTAAAAAAATATAATAAATGTATTATTATTCAAGAAAAAACAAATCTGATGTAATATTGAAATAAATCATTCGGGAATATAACAGGTAATCACCAGCTCAACTAATTTTAGGTTGCTATACTCAAATATGACTTCAAAAATACCCCAAAGCACACAGAACGACGCCATCTTGGATTACACATTCCCTGTGTACTTTGGAGTATTTTTGAGGTCATATTTGAATTTAGCGACCCCAAATTAGTTAAACTTGAGATGCTGATTGCTTGCTAAACTTCTGTATAAACATTTCCAATATTCTACTACCGCCATATTGGACAACATCTTGGATTACACATTCCCTGTGTACTTTAGAGTATTTTTGAGGTCATATTCGAGCTCAGCGACCCCAAATTAGTTAAACTTGAGATGCTGATTGTTTGCTAATCTTCTGTATAAACATTTCCAATATTCTACTACCGCCATATTGGACGCCATCTTGGATTACACATTCCCTGTGTAATTTGGAGTATTTTGGAGGTCATATTTGAATTTAGCGACCCCAAGTTAGTTAAATTTGAGATGCTGATTGCTTGCTAAACTTCTGTATAAACATTTCCAATATTCTACTACCGCCATATTGGACGCCATCTTGGATTACACATTCCCTGTGTAATTTGGAGTATTTTGGAGGTCATATTTGAATTTAGCGACCCCAAGTTAGTTAAATTTGAGATGCTGATTGCTTGCTAAACTTCTGTATAAACATTTCCAATATTCTACTACCGCCATATTGGACGCCATCTTGGATTACACATTCCCTGTGTAATTTGGAGTATTTTGGAGGTCATATTTGAATTTAGCGACCCCAAGTTAGTTAAATTTGAGATGCTGATTGCTTGCTAAACTTCTGTATAAACACATTCCCTGTGTACTTTGGAGTACTTTTGAGGTCATATTTGAGTTAAGCGACCCTAAATTAGTTAAATTTGAGATGCTGATTGCTTGCTAAACTTCTGTATAAACATTTCCAATATTCTACTACCGCCATATTGGACGCCATCTTGGATTACACATTCCCTGTGTACTTTGGAGTATTTTTGAGGTCATATTTGAGTTTAGCGACCCCAAATTAGTTAAACTTGAGATGCTGATTGCTTGCTAAACTTCTGTATAAACATTTCCAATATTCTACTACCGCCATATTGGACGCCATCTTGGATTACACATTCCCTGTGTAATTTGGAGTATTTTGGAGGTCATATTTGAATTTAGCGACCCCAAGTTAGTTAAATTTGAGATGCTGATTGCTTGCTAAACTTCTGTATAAACATTTCCAATATTCTACTACCGCCATATTGGACGCCATCTTGGATTACACATTCCCTGTGTAATTTGGAGTTAAATTTGAGATGCTGATTGCTTGCTAAACTTCTGTATAAACATTTCCAATATTCTACTACCGCCATATTGGACGCCATCTTGGATTACACATTCCCTGTGTAATTTGGAGTATTTTGGAGGTCATATTTGAATTTAGCGACCCCAAGTTAGTTAAATTTGAGATGCTGATTGCTTGCTAAACTTCTGTATAAACATTTCCAATATTCTACTACCGCCATATTGGACGCCATCTTGGATTACACATTCCCTGTGTAATTTGGAGTATTTTGGAGGTCATATTTGAATTTAGCGACCCCAAGTTAGTTAAATTTGAGATGCTGATTGCTTGCTAAACTTCTGTATAAACATTTCCAATATTCTACTACCGCCATATTGGACGCCATCTTGGATTACACATTCCCTGTGTAATTTGGAGTATTTTGGAGGTCATATTTGAATTTAGCGACCCCAAGTTAGTTAAATTTGAGATGCTGATTGCTTGCTAAACTTCTGTATAAACATTTCCAATATTCTACTACCGCCATATTGGACGCCATGTTGGATTACACATTCCCTGTGTACTTTAGATTATTTTTGAAGTCATATTCGAGTTCAGCGACCCCAAATTAGTATAATTTGCTTCTTGATACCAACAATAAGCACCTGTTTTGAATTCGTGTCTTGCCTATAGTGTAAAACACACAGTCTGGCAGCACGGCACAGCAACGAGAGAGTTTTCGTCGCATTCGCCGCTCGCGCTGAGAGCGACAATAACGTAAACAAAAAAGCGAAAAAATCGCCCCGCCGGCCTGACCTCAAGCCTTAAGCCAGGACGTAATTTTCATCTTCGTAAATATGTCGATTCAGCATGAATTTTAAGCGGAAAAATCGTCAAAAAATCACACTGCATCGATTTTCGACGCTCTATCGATTCACCTTGACAGAACTCGTCTATCTCGAATCCTCGAATCTTGAGAAAATAAATTCCGTGGAGGTCGAGTGATGTTCGTATGTGGTAAAATTTTGCAAAATTTTGTGTCGCGCCGTTCTCAGCTCCCATAAATCCGATTTCGATTCTTCTGACTGCAGATGAAAGCTAGTGTGCTGAACCTGGGTGAGTTGCCGCGCAAATTTCGAAATATCCATCTGTTTTTGGATGCGGCCAGACTTTTCAACAAAATACACAGTTTTCAAATGAAAATATGGTAATTTTTTTTCATTTTCATATTTTTTATTTATCTCAAAAATTGCATTTTTCGAGTTCTACAACCTTCCAAATTTTCATCCAGATTCATAATATGGTTCTGGAGTTAGAGCCGTTTGATTGACCTACCATAAGAAAAAAAATCCCTAAAAAAAGGTAAAAGCCCACCTGGTGACCGTCGCCAACATTTTTCGTTTCGGATTTTATTCAAAATTTCTTGCTACATTCATAGTACAGACCATTAGTGAGCATCTGAAACAAATTCGACATCGATCGGCAATCCCGATCAATTTTTAGAACGATTTACTTTTTGCCTTTCTTACTAAAGAAAGGTATAGGTTTTACTTTAAGCCAGGACGTCATTTTCATCTTCGTAAATATGTCGATTCAGCATGAATTTTAAGCGGAAAAATCGTCAAAAAATCACACTGCATCGATTTTCGACGCTCTATCGATTCACCTTGACAGAACTCGTCTATCTCGAATCCTCGAATCTTGAGAAAATAAATTCCGTGGAGGTCGAGCGATGTTCGTATGTGGTAAAATTTTGCAAAATTTTGTGTCGCGCCGTTCTCAGCTCCCATAAATCCGATTTCGATTCTTCTGACTGCAGATGAAAGCTAGTGTGCTGAACCTGGGTGAGTTGCCGCGCAAATTTCGAAATATCCATCTGTTTTTGGATGCGGCCAGACTTTTCAACAAAATACACAGTTTTCAAATGAAAATATGGTAATTTTTTTTCATTTTCATATTTTTATTTATCTCAAAATTGCATTTTCGAGTTCTACAACCTTCCAAATTTTCATCCAGATTCATAATATGGTTCTGGAGTTAGAGCCGTTTGATTGACCTACCATAAGAAAAAAATCCTAAAAAAGGTAAAAGCCCACCTGGTGACCGTCGCCAACATTTTTCGTTTCGGATTTTATTCAAAATTTCTTGCTACATTCATAGTACAGACCATTAGTGAGCATCTGAAACAAATTCGACATCGATCGGCAATCCCGATCAATTTTTAGAACGATTTACTTTTTGCCTTTCTTACTAAAGAAAGGTATAGGTTTTACTTTAAGCCAGGACGTCATTTTCATCTTCGTAAATATGTCGATTCAGCATGAATTTTAAGCGGAAAAATCGTCAAAAAATCACACTGCATCGATTTTCGACGCTCTATCGATTCACCTTCGTCTATCTCGAATCCTCGAGTTTTGAGAAAATAAATTCCGTGGAGGTCGAGTGATGTTCGTATGTGGTAAAATTTTGCAAAATTTTGTGTCGCGCCGTTCTCAGCTCCCATAAATCCGATTTCGATTCTTCTGACTGCAGATGAAAGCTAGTGTGCTGAACCTGGGCGAGTTGCCGCGCAAATTTCGAAATATCCATCTGTTTTCGGATGCGGCCAGACTTTTCAACAAAATACACAGTTTTCAAATGAAAATATGGTAATTTTTTTTCATTTTCATATTTTTTATTTATCTCAAAAATTGCATTTTTCGAGTTCTACACAGCAAAAAAAGTAGTAAAACGCTCGCATGTAAAGATGGGTCGTGTAGATATTTTTATGTGATATTACACAGTTTAGTAGTACTAAACTACACAATTTTGCCTATCACCGTTTACACCCAAAATGTGTAATATTATACACACTTTCAATTAATATTGCATTCGCGTGTTGTTTACATCAGCAGCTGGAATCTAGCTGTCAAAATTGGCGAACAGTTCTCAACTCGCTCTAATCAAAACATTGCAAACGACTCAATCACAAATTTCAAGTGAAAAGTAAGATTCGTTTAAGGATTAAATCGTTTGTGCAGGTAAGTGTTTTGCCTCTTCTGCCTAAAAAAAATACCTCAAACTTTTACTAATTCCAGGACTTGCAACCTTCCTTAAATCTCCGGTTAGTTTCTGGTTTTAAAAGGATGGTAATTCTTCTCCCGGCGAGTGACAAAAGGGTACAATCGGTGATGGTCGGAAAAGAATAATTTCGGATTACGAATCAGCGTAGGATTCAACTTCAAGTATGCGGCAAGCTGATGGCTTCCACTCAATCGTCGACGGTCATTTCCAGGAGATGGGCACCTACTCTGTGAATCAAATCGATCTACCGGCCATTGGCCAGATGAGATTTGTGTCCTCCGCGTGTCGCCGATAATCACTTTGTTTTTCTCAACAGGTTCAGCAACTAGGCTGCCATTTTGGAAATTTTCTGATCGAGATCATACCACAATTTCAAATTATGTCCGGACCATGCTCGGCAACATGACCAACGAAGTAAACCTGTTAGTGGTGCCCCGATACTCCAAGAGAATCACTCATCCTGGCCTGACCTCCACAGCATAGATAAACTATTGGCCAGCCGTGGAGGAGTCGGGTTTGAACCGTCCCGATACGGATGTCGAGCTCAGGTGCGCGAGGTGGAAAATAACAAAAGTGAGGACGGCAAGAAAGACGAGAACAACATGACGACGCCGAGTGCGTTCGAAACGGCCGAGACCCCGACGACGACGAAAAAGTCCGCCGCCAAAAATAATGTACGTTCCTACGTGTACGTGTATGTGCTTTTCTTGTTGTCTTTTTCTATGTTTAAATGTTTGAAGAATTTTTAAACCTGGATGTTGTTCTAGGTCGCTTCAACACCCAAGTCCCGCGCCATCAGCAACAAGACCAAAGCCGCGATAGCAGCCATCGAGGACATTACGAGCTCGCCATCACCGAAACGCAAGTGAAAACTAAACAATTCCGGCGACGTGTCGACGCTGGATCTTAGATACCTTCTCGTCGGTACGTCGCAATGTGCCCGTTTCACACCTGCTGAACCGCCCAGTAACAGTGGCGCGTCTTGCCACCTGCTCAACTCGGGCCACTCGGTGGTGTGGAACCGCATCGCCATCAAGTGCCACAAGTTCCAGGAGGCGGGCGCCAAGTTCGCCGAAACGCCTTCGGACGTGATAAATCGGATGACGGACGTGACGCTCGCGTGCTTGTCGGATCCGCAGGTCGCGAAGGATGTAAGGCACTTCGTTAAGTGATTTCTGGAATATGGTCTAAATTGTGTTGTTACAAATTGCAGCTGGTGTTCGGCACCTGTGGCGTCATGTCGGTTAAACTCGTCGGCAAGGTCTACGTCGAGTGACCGACGTCGACCCGGAAACATCGCAGGACATCGCCTACAAG
Source organism: Culex quinquefasciatus (assembly GCF_015732765.1). Taxonomy (NCBI): domain Eukaryota; kingdom Metazoa; phylum Arthropoda; class Insecta; order Diptera; family Culicidae; genus Culex; species Culex quinquefasciatus. The sequence goes on along the minus strand of NC_051862.1, from coordinate 105,686,402 downwards.
ATTGTCTCCAAAGGAGGCCGGTTCCTGGAAGCATAAGTAAGCCTTAAACGCGAACCTCGCGTCAACGCAGATTACAACTAATTTCTTTTTTCACGGCCAAAACCCAGATTCAAGGCTCGAAGAACCAGAACCGAGGAGGGCATGCTGATCACACTGGCCGCCCGCGAGCGGGGGTGCCAAACCTGCTTAGAAGCCATCACGCGCAGCTCGTTCTACCTCGGTGACGTGAGCAACGCGTCCAAGATTAATCTGGTGCTGCAGATGATTGACGACGTGACGCTCTGGCCGGCAAGTGACTGTAAGTTTCGGTATGATGTAGTATGCAGCAGCCGCCGTTGCGAATGTAGTTGAGTCGACCCTCGGGACGGTCTCAGTTGACACCCAGAACCATCGTGACCCGAGATTTCCCAGGATCAGCACGGATCTCGGTTCATCCATCAAAATCTGGTTCGGCAAACGGTGCGTTCGAGTTCGACTTTAAGTTATCCAGAAGTACTTTGCCGAACAGAAGCAAACCTTCCCCTACAGCTGCCTTCGATGGCCCCAGGAAGAATTTCGGCCGAGCAGCAGCAGCAAATCGTTCGCGAGCTGGACGGCCAGTTGCTTAAATGTGGCGGTAAAAAGACTCTAATATAATAATTAAGTTCATGTTTAGTGTTTCAAAGAGAAAAAAAGCAATAAATCATATCGAGTATAAATATTTCGTTTGTTTATGTTTTACATGACATTTCTAGGTAAAAACCAATTCGATATCTATCCCTGGTTCCAAAAATGGGCTCTGTGTAATATTACACATTTTTTGGTGTACATTCATGGATGTAATTTTAAGCGCTTTTTTTCACAAAGGTGATGTGCATGCTTTTTGATGCGATATTACCATCGGATTTTTTTCTGTGTACAACCTCCCAAATTTTCATCCAGATTCATAATATGGTTCTGGAGTTAGAGCCGTTTGATTGACCTACCATAAGAAAAAAAATCCCTAAAAAAAGGTAAAAGCCCACCTGGTGACCGTCGCCAACATTTTTCGTTTCGGATTTTATTCAAAATTTCTTGCTACATTCATAGTACAGACCATGAGTGAGCATCTGAAACAAATTCGACATCGATCGGCAGTCCCGATCAATTTTTAGAACGATTTACTTTTTGCCTTTCTTACTAAAGAAAGGTATAGGTTTTACTTTAAGCCAGGACGTCATTTCCATCTTCGTAAATATGTCGATTCAGCATGAATTTTAATCGGAAAAATCGCCAAAAAATCACACTGCATCGATTTTCGACGCTTCGTCGCCAAGTCGACAAGTTGTCAAGTTGAGCTTCGAATACTGGCGCGAGAATGCTGGCGCATATATTTGCTGGCTCGACTTATACTCGTTTTGTAGTAGCTTGTCTACCGATGTTTTCTACAACATGTAAGATATCGTAGCTTTTCGGTTTCTTTTGCCCTGTCCGTTTTTACACATCTGTCCAATGTTTATTTAAAAACTTTTGTGACATAGGACATTCATCCGGCTACAATCAATTTGTTTCCCGTGCGCTCCTAAAAACGCCTAAATGTAGACTTCATTTGTCGTAAGTTTATCTAACAGGGTTCATTGGATTCCAATAGGAGCATTCCAAGCTTTCATCGTTTATATCGTTTTCAATGTTTTCAATGCTGGCGACGCCAATGGCTTCCTACCTAAGGTTATCGCGATTGAGTGTGTAGTGGTGCGGTTGTTGAAAATAGCTATCTCTGAATCTGTCACTTTCTTAGAAGCTTCTTAGGCTAGCTTCCCTACACCGTGCGGCACACGCGGTTCACCGAAGCTAAAAAACCAAAACCGCGGTGTGCATTGTCACTGGCGCATGGGAAGCTTGCTATGATCGCGTTTGTCATAAACGCTTGTTTGATTACAAACGTACAAGCATATTGTACGATAGAATTAATTCTTTTGGTGAAAATTGCGTTTTTTATTTCTTTTGGAAATCATATCATTTATAATACTTTGCTTTCATTATAAGACTTTCTTTTGTGCTGACGTTATAAATAAACAAAGTCGATGTTATGAATTGAAAAAAGTTCTACCATTGTTATATTCTTTAGTAAGAAAGGCTCTATCTCACCCCAGGTGGGATTAAATCGGGTTTTTTTCGTTGTATCAACCGAAATATTTTTGCATGGAGTAAATTATTAGTGGTTTGTAACAAAACATTTCTTAATTAGACATAATTTATGTAAGTGTTGATATATATTTTCTTTAATTATCTAACGATATAGGCTGGGCCGATTTTCTAGCTATATTTTAACTAATGCCTTACTTGAATACAAAAAAATATTCGTACATGTAGTCAATAATTAGCTGTTGTTAGCAATATTTTTATTGAATTTGCAGTAAATTTTATAATAATGCCTCACAAATTAATGCTGAGTTTTTTTTTATTTTCGCATTTATTCTGCCTAAAAATTTAACGTTTTGTACTCATTGTTTTTTTTTGTTGCATTAAGTTGTTAAATTACTGTTAAAAAGCATCAAAACATTTTTTTTAACTGTTGTTATAAAACATGTGAAATTTGACTAATGTTTAAAAAAATTACATTGCATTAAATCTAAAAAAATAAAAATAAAAAAGCATATTACAAATTTCTCGTGAATTCCTTAAAAATAGAAACCGAGCAAAATTTTCACCAAACTTTAAGCTTATATTTGTATTATGTTGTATAAAATTAAGTGTTGTATTCACTTACCATGACTGTGAAATCATCCGATAAGTCATCATCATCTACAATGGTCTCAGGACACAGAATTTTCACCAAAGTGAACCTTTTGCTGCAAATAGACATTTGGAATTTATTAGTAATTTAATACAAAATTCTTAATTTCGGTTATAAACTGAAAAAAGGAACGTAAATAAATGTAATTATAATGAGGAAAGAAGAAATATCAATAATGCTACTTACCAAGCTTGCATTAATTTAACAATTACTTTTGGCAACACACTTTTACTGCATTTGATTTAATTTATACAACGTACTCCGAATCCTGAAAAAAATATTTTGAGTTTAACTTACCAGTTTATTGAGCAGTCGTATTGCAACAAAACTTTCAAGATAATAATTATCTTCTTTTATATATTTTATATATTTTTATTTTTTCATATTTTACTTCAACTCTATTTTTTTATGTTGTCATGTACGCATTTCTATGTATTTTATAATTGATGATTCTGAAAAAAAATAATGGATCATTAAGATTATATCCGTCGTAAGCGTGAAGCTTTTAAATGATTCAGTTTTCTTATAAGAATCACATTAGATAAATTATTGTGCAAAAAAAAACCCATACTTACTTGGATTAACCAGCATTTTGTTAAATTTGCCCGGGATGTTCCATCCGTTAAGAGTTGGCCCGCATCTCCCTTCTACTGCCCTCTCTTTCCATCAAACATTCTTATAACGTGTTCAACTCACTTGCATTAGAGGTCCTCATGGTGAAGGTCGTCCTCTTGCTCTTCATAGTTTATCACCTGCAAAGAAACCATCAACAAACCTACTCACCAATTCCACCTCCCCAGTTGCGACACTTTGATTTGCCACTTCAACATTAGCCAAATAGTGTAATTTTCACCATTCACATCCTCTCACTTCATAATTAACAACACAAACTCAACAAATCGACCGCTCGTTTGGATCCAGACTTCAAATGACAGACGTAAGCAAACCCAAGTTTATCTTTTAAATATTCAACCAATTGTTAATTATATTCAACAAAAAAAATCTTGATTTTTCTAAAACCAAAGCTAACAGCCGAGCACGTTCATTCGAGTTCGGGAAATCTGTTAGCTTTTTGCCTTTAGCATTTTCAACAAACAGGTTATTAAATTAATACTGAATTTTGGTTAATTTAACTGAAAATTGGCAGTGACAAGTACGTTTTTGTTAAAATTTACGAAAGTAAAATCAACAATTTTAATTGTTAAAATTTCTGGGCACAGTCTCTCCGTGCACACCGAATGCGTTTGTCATTGATGAACGGCCTGTGCTTGAAGTTCTTGAAGCTTCTGAAAAATAACAAGATTGAAAAATAAGTATTATTAAAATGAAACTGAATTGAAATTCACCAAAATTCATTAATCTGTCGATTGACTCGTTTTTCAAAGTATTTGGTTATCCCAACTTAGAGATATTTCAACGTTTTTGAAAAAAATATTGGTGGGTATATCCGAGGGGGACGTCACTCCGCGATAACACACTAAAACGCACAAAAACGAGCTCGAAAAGCATCAACGCTACTCATCGTGCCGAGTTTTCACATAACGCCACCCTAAAGCAAGTTATCGCAAGTTAACGCGCGTTAAAGCGAGTTAAAGCGACCAGCGTCTCTGCTCGACTTTTGAACTAGGGAAATCTATCTTGCAACCTTGCCGTCGAGCAGTTTTTGGTCATGTTTGGCAACTCGGTATTTGTTTTGGTTTTTTTTCAAGCAGTTTTGACAGAAAGAAAAAAACAAAGCAAAAATTGCGATTCTATCGAACATTCCGGTGTCAGCGCTAAATCGACATCCTGCTAGGCATTGGCATTTTAGTGCGACTCGCAGCAAAACAGTCCGGCGCGCTGCAGTTGGAGAATCTAAAATATAAGGTTCTTCTGTCGGCCGCTGACGAGAATCTGGAAAAGCTAAGCAGCAACTCATCCGGGAAGAGCCGACGTGGTATGCGGTGTGGAAAAGTAAAAGGTAAGCCTGTTCATCTGAACAAGCATTTCGATCGAAAGTGCATACATTTTTTTTTTTAAATATTTTTAGACGTTTGTTGTTGTTGGACACTGGGCCAGAACAGAACACTAGATATATTCTCGCTGCATCAGAGAGTGCGTCGGCCGCCAAGGACACACTTAACCAGCTGGGCAGCATTCCGTGGAAGATCAACAGCGAAGTGATGGCGTTGTTCATCAGAGCAGCATGTCCATGCTGGACCTTTTCTGCCCTCCTTGTCGCCAATCGAAGGAACCGTTCCGCGCAGTGAATTGACCGGTTACGATTGGTTCATCCTGATGCGCAAGAAGATGACCCACTGGCGCAAAGCTCACCTGATTTCCCCGCACCTGAACCACTCACTCTCTCCTTAGTTCGGTATGATTTTGTACACATAATTGAATAAAATCCTGTTTTTTTCTGCTGATACTGTTTATTTTACTATAGCTTAGAATTTATTTATGCATTAATACAATAATTAAGAGCGATTTCAATATCAGATCCACATGAAATTTTTAGGGGTTGTTCGGTCATATATAACTAACATCTGGGCTGAATATGAGCACCCACACGTCTTCATCAGCATTTCAGGTTGGACTGGTATATCTTCGTTTTACCCCTTGTCGGCCGCGTCCGGCATGTTAAACAGCGTGGCCGAGTCATTGACCAAAAAGCTCAAGCGGGATCCACCGCCGCTGTTGGGTGAAACTGCGACGGTCTCCGGAACAATGGGAGCCTGTGCCGTCTGCAGTCGATGCTGTCCTCCAAGCTGGCCGCGTTGCCTGTATGCAGCGTTATTGTTGTCCACAGCCAGTCGCATCAATCATGCCGATGTTCGAACGCTTCGCCCTGATTCTCACCAGCCAGCTCAAGGATCTTAATGGCCACTTCCAGGTTTCCAATCTTCTGCTCTGGTCCTTCAGAGTGTCGCGCGACCTTCGATTCCTCCACCATGAAATCGACGAAAGATCGACCCGTCTCGAATCGCTGGAACAGGAACCCTTCGAAGGAGCAGGAAACGGTTCCGACGGCTAATCTGTCCCCACCGGTTTTGCTTTCCGCAGGTTCATCGTGGTACAGCTCCGTTAGTAGGCTCTTCGCAGCCAACACCGGCCTCGGAACACGCCCGTTTTCATTAATGTTCCGTTCGGAAGTTGCATCAGCACAACGCGGCGAGAATCTTGTTTCCTCCTAGAGCGCCACCGTTTTTTGACCACCATCCGTCCGGTGACGGAGAAAAATCTAGCCAAACAAACTGCTCGACTGATTTGACAACGAGAACTGTCATTTGCTCTTGACAGTTCTCGCTGTCAAAAAAATCGAGCAGTGTGATGCGAGAACGCAAGAAAAGGCAAGCCAAAAAACAAGTTATCGCGGTTAACGCGCGTTAAAGCAAGTTAAAGCGGAAAGGTGAAAGTGAACGCTGCAAAGGTTTGAAAAGGAAGCTTTATCGCTCGGTTAGCGCGGAAGTGACATCCCCCTCGGGTATATCACACTAATTTTTAAAATCATCTTTAACATTTTTGGGTTTCAAGTCATTTTAGCGCAAAATTAATCAACTCGTAAATTTTTTTTAACAAATTTCCCATAGTTTCAGAGAAAATTGATGAAACCTATCAATATTCAAATAATACCAAAATGTGCCATCCTGACTTAGAAAATTTTCCACAATTTCAAGTCATTTCTGTAGGGGGTATATCAAAAATGTTTAAAATAAAGTTTGAAATTTTCGGTTTTGAATGAAAGCATTCGCTTTGAGACATCATTTTAGCGCAAAATTAATTATTTTGTCAAAATTGGTCAAAATTTTCCCATAGTTGCAGAGGAATTTGATAAAGTACTGTAGTACCAAAAGAATACCAAAATCTGGTGTTCGATCATTGACAAATTCTGCAATTTTGCAATATCAAAACAATACCTTAAATTGGTATGATACCACATTTTGCTCTTGCATAATCCTTAAGACAAATTTTAAAGGGTCCAGGAATACCAAAATTTGGTATTGATACCAGAGAAAGGTATTATTACGCATTTCCCTTGTTATTTACCCATGCTCGGGATATGCGAACGCACACACTCACTGGCGAGAACATAATCGAGTTTGAGCATAAGTGGAACTGGTGGACAAGACAAAGAAGGGACTATAACAGCTGGATGAGCTGGTGGCTTGAGTACGCAAAACCGCGCATCAAGACTTTCTTCAAGAGAAAAACCAACGAAGCATTTCGTGCATTCAACGCGGAAAATGAGTACCTGTACGCTCAACTGAGGGAGGCTTATGACTGTTTGTACCTGAACCCGAATGCTCTTGCCGATGTAAACCACATTAAAGGGAGGATGCTGCGACTGCAACGTGACTTCTCTTCGAGCTACCAGCGTCTCAATGATCCTGTCGTTGCCGGGGAGTGGATCTCGTCCTTTCAACTTGGAGCCAGGATGAAACGGAAGAAAAATTCGTTCATCTCTAGAATCACCGACGGAGTCCAGACGCAACCTTTGGATGCAGCAGAAATAGAAGCACACATTCACCAGTTTTTCCAGTCCCTGTACTCTGCTGGAGACGTAGCTGATCCTGACGGTGCAACAACCAACCGGGCTATTCCATCTGACTCGGTGCCGAACGTGCAGGTAATGGAGGAAATAACAACTGAGCAGCTGTACAACATCATCAAAACGAGTGCATCGCGCAAAGCTCAGGGGAACGATGGAATACCCAAAGAGTTTTACGTGCGGACCTTCCACGTAATACACAGACAACTAAATCTTATGATAAATGAAGCGCTGAACGGGAACATCCCTCAGAAGCTGGTTGAAGGTGTTGTAGTATTGTGCCACAAAAAAGGTGGCAACAACACTATCAAATCCTACCGACCTCTCACGATGCTCAATTTTGACTACAATATCCTAAGCCGAATACTCAAATCCCGAATTGAGGAGATCATGGTCCGGCACGACATCCTCACACCCTCTCAAAAGTGCTCAAACGGCAAAAGGAATATATTTGAAGCTCTTCTTGCCGTCAAAGATCGAATTGCCCAGATCAAGCACACACACATACAAGGAACGCTCGTATCATACAGCTGCTGTGTACTATCATGGACCACTCACGCTCTCGTGTGCTAGTAAACGGGCATTTGTCTCCAGAGTTCGAGATACGGCGCTCGGTTCGGCAAGGGGATCCGATGAGCATGCATCTCTTCGTTCTCCATCTGCACCCGCTGCTGGAGAAAATACGCACACTCTGCAACGACCAGCTAGACCTCTCCACCGCATACGCTGACGATATCTGTTATCGTGGTTGATAACACGAAGTTACCAACACTCAAACAACTCTTCTTCGACTTTGGACGGTATTCTGGGGCCGTCCTCAACCTCGAGAAAACAGTTGCAATGAACATTGGAAGAAGCAGCGAAAACCTACCCTGGCCGTCGATGGAAACGCGTGTGAAGATTTTGGGAATCAATTTCTTCAATGACCACAAGCAGATGATACAGTTCAACTGGGACGAAGTGATCCGGAAAACTACGCAGCTAATGTGGATGTATAATGCGCGAAACCTTACGTTGATCCAAAAGGTTACCGTGCTGAACATGTTTGTGACCTCAAAACTGTGGTTCGTGGCATCTGTGTTGAGCATACGCAATCAAGACATAGCAAGAATCACAAGACAACTTGGGTTCTTCCTATGGGGTCGCCAGCTGAGAGTTCCAATGGAGCAAATTTGTCAACCTATTGCAAAGGGAGGGCTGAATCTGCATCTTCCCATGCACAAATGCAGAGCACTACCGGTCAACCGATTCCTGTGTACGATTGCCGAAACGCCCTTCGCCGAGCACCTGTACGGTCAGGTTAACAATGGAGGATCTCTGCCAGCAACATACCCTTGTCTACGGCCGACGTGGACCACTATTCGAGAGCTTCCCCAGCAGCTACGAGACAACCCGTGTTCGAGCAGCATCGAAAGTCATCTTCTGCAAGCTTTGCCAACCCCGAAGGTAGTGGTCAACAACCCCAGAGCATCGTGGAGAAGCGTGTGGCGAAACGTACGAGCAAGGAGTCTCACGTCGTTGGAAAAATCCACGTTCTATCTGCTTGTGAATGGCAAGCTGCCTCACGCGGCCCTGTTGTTCGGGCAACATCGGATCAGTAGTGCTTTTTGCACTCATTGTCCGAACGAAACAGAAGATCTAGAACATAAGCTAAGCAAGTGCCGTAAAATAAGTAATTTGTGGAACCACCTTAAACCAAAATTAGAATCAATTTTGGACCGAAGAGTAGAGTTCAAAAACTTTCAAATCCCTGATTTCAGGGCAATAAGAATGGCAAATGTAGAGAGATGTCTAAAATTGTTTATCAACTACGTAAACTTTATTTTAGATACAAAAAATGATTTTACGACTCAAGCACTTGATTTTTTACTAAATTGTAACTGTCCATAATATGTATCTCTGCAAACTGTAACAAAACTAAATAAATGTGTTAAAAAAAAAGGTTTCAAAAGGTATCGACATAGGCAAACCTTTTAAACCGTTTAAACCAAAAAAAAATTGTTTTGAAGTTTTTTAAAGGTTGAAATGTTAATAAGATGACGTGTCCCGGTTCACCCGATTGCAGGGCATTGCATGAATTAGAATATTAATTATATAATTTCTTACTTACAGGATCCTGGCAAAAAGATAAACAAGGCCCACCTGAAAAAGATGAAGACAAAGACATTGAATATAAGTAACGTTTATGACTACTGTGAATATTATTTTTTAACTAAATCACCCTGAGGAGAGATGATCATGATCATACTATTTAAAGAAAAAAAAACACAATAAATAAATTGATTTATATAAACGTTTCGTCCTTATTTCTTACTTTTAATATCTCCTTCAAATGAACAGTAAAGAAAGAAACAATGATTTATTTAGGAGGTTACATACCGAGGGACCCAAATTAACGTCCTTTTGGCCTAAAATCCCTTATTTCGGGTAAAAAATGCCCTTTTAAGTTTTTGATTTTTGGTGATCCCAAATTAACGGGTAGTGTTTGTGATTGGGCTAGGGCGGAAAGGTTCCGGAATGAAAACACACTCGCGAATTCTTTAAAAACTAGACAAAACTTTATTGCGTCTTTCTCGCACAAACTCGTGGACTGTAATGCTGCTCGTCGTTGTTGCTGCGCGCTGAGCGCGCGCTTTCTCTCTCTCCCTTTCTCGTCGTTTCTGCTCTCCACAACTCTCCGCTAACGGCGCACGTTTCTCGAGGGGTTCGTCGATGCGTTTGGCTGGGCGATCGTAGTAGGCTTGGGGTTGGACACTGCGCAAACTTTTCACTTTCTCTAAAACGTCAACTTCTTCGGTTCAGGACCGAACATACTCCCGCCGGCGAAGTGGCGACTCAAGAATCTCTTCCTCTAGCAAGCGACCGTCCGTTGTGCGGTGGACCACTTCGCTCGATTCTGGCGCTGGTCGAGGTACTCGGTCACTCCAGAAATGGCCAGGCTTTCGTCTGGGGTATCTTCTGCGACAAGTGATGCGACGGTGTGCGGCTGGTTCATCTTGACTCGGCTTGGAACGTAAGCGCGGACCTGCTTATGCATGACTTCTCGTACGATGGATCCTCTGTTGATCGGCCAGAACCGCTGGCGTGTGGCCGTGAGCAACCCGGACGGGCCCGCGTGGAATGCTCGGCTGGGGCTTGTCGCGTTGTAGTGCTTGTGAGGTAAGATCACCGGATGCTTCTTCTCGAACTCTAAACTTGAAATTTGTCTCCCACCAACTCGATTAACGCTGTCCTCGGTGCATGAATTGAGCGAATGAACCTGATTGCAAGGCTCACCTCGCTCCTCTCGGTTGATGTCATTTCCAATTGTTTCGGGCTGCCGAAACCCTCCTGCCGTCAGATGTTCCGACACGACACGGCTGTCCTTGCGGCGAATGTTGTTCTTGATCCGTGCGCTGGTCAGCGCTGCTCGATACGACGACTCGGTGAACGCACCAAATACCACACGCACTTTCGTTCCAGGTTTGTCTTTGTTCTTGTCCACCAGCTCACAGTGACCAAAATCTTCGGTTTCCAGCAGGAACTGACTCTCACCTAACTCAACCACACCCTTGAACGGAAGGCCAACACCGTGACCACCAGTAGCGTCCCGCTTGTGGGAACGCTGGTTGAACTCCTCACTCGATTCCTCTTCGGTCGGAAGGGGAGGGCCGCCAGAGACCTGATCCACCTCCTTGATCTGTTGGACAGCACTGCTGGGACCATCGAGAAAGAGGACGTTGCAGCTCAATGTTTGAACAGCGGGGAAGACTTTCGAGCGAGCCCCCACTATCATCCAGCCAAAGTTTGTCTCCCGCAGCTCCGGAAATCCAACACCAAGTTTGCGTTTGCCATTATTCATAGCACTCCAGAAGTGTTTGGCCCCCAGAAGGATGTCCACCTCCCCAGGGACGTAGAACGAGGGATCCGCCACTTGAATCTCGGAATGAAGTTCCCAGCGGGAAACGTCCTCCAACACGGTTGGTAGATTGCTAGTTACCTTCTCCATGACCAGGCAGTGCACAGTAGCCCGGAAATCACCATAAAGAGAATGCAACGGTACGCTTACCTCGTTAGTGATGTTGCTGCGTTTACCATTTACACCGCCAACTACAGTGTCCACCGATCTTGCAGGTTGATCCAGTTTCGCACCAGCGCGGATGGTGCCAACCTGCGAGGCGCAGTCCAGGAGGGTACGACACTGATGCTTTGCGCCGCTGTTGTCCACCACCTGCGCGATGGCTGTCATCAGGATCACCTGGGAATCGTCTCGAAGCTGGTTGCCCACACACGACATTGCGGACGAGCCACTTGCGGTCTTCTCCACTACTACTGACTCGGGCTCCGGTATCTCGTTCGGCTTCGACTCCTCGGGCTTGGACTGGGCGTGCGACGATCTGGCTTGCTGAGCGTTCTCGGAGTGCAGCAACGTGTGGTGGCGCTTCTCACATTTTCTGCAGGAGTTCTTCGACGTACATTCCCTGGCACTGTGTCCCTTCTGCATGCAGTTGAAGCACAGGCTTTGCGACATTCCCTTCTCGGTCCTCTCGTTGGTGGTTAGCTTGACGAAGTCTGGACAACCGCAGTTGATGTGTTCGCCAGCACAGAACTCACACCGTGCTGAAACTTTTTTTGTTGTCGTGGTCACGTGGGACTTGTACGCGGCGGTCTTTGGTTCTCCGGCAGGCTCTGGTTGTTCACTCTTCGATGATTCACTTGCAGCCCCGCTCTGCTCTAGCACGTTGCACTGTGTCGTGAGGTAGGCGTCGAAGCTGGACACCGGGACCTTCAACGGTTGCTGCTTGTGGACCACTCTCTCTTGATGTGCTTGCGCCAGGGTCACCAGGGCGATCAGCACTAGCGCGTACTGATCCTCGAAAACATTGCAGTCTTCCATGTGGTTTTGCACCTCCCCATCATCGACCAGATCCAGTATTTGGTCGTGATAGGAATGCCACTCCGCGTAGTAGTTGTCGAGCTGTTGCTGAAACTCGAGCACCTGTGTTGTGGTAAGGCTGTTTCCGGCCGTGTCGACAGCTTTCTTGATGCTGGTCACCTTGGCCATCGATTGGCCACGCTTCCGGACCAGCAGCTTCACTTTCTTCACCAAATCTTCCTCAGATTTGCTCTTCACACTCACACTCGAAATCACCGACATTGCTCAGATTGAAAACCACCAAGAAGAAGAAGAACGCAAACTGGTTGCCGTTCACCATCAAAACACAGGTTGAGCAATGCCGGGATCACGTTTGCTTGTTTAAGCCACTATTCCTCTTGTAGGAACCACTTTTTGCACTTCCAGATTTTGTTGTTTGCACTTTTGCACCACTTTTTACAAGACGCTGGTAGCCATCTTGTTTCCCACTTCTCGACCAGTCACGAAAGCCCTTCAGGCCGCCATCTTGGCTTGCACTTGTGTCCACACTTTTTCTCGACCACGGTTTCCACCGGATTCCGGAAGATTTCCGTCCAACCCGTGCTCGCGGAACTTATCCGGTTCGGAACGGACCAAATGTTTGTGATTGGGCTAGGGCGGAAAGGTTCCGGAATGAAAACACACTCGCGAATTCTTTAAAAACTAGACAAAACTTTATTGCGTCTTTCTCGCACAAACTCGTGGACTGTAATGCTGCTCGTCGTTGTTGCTGCGCGCTGAGCGCGCGCTTTCTCTCTCTCCCTTTCTCGTCGTTTCTGCTCTCCACAACTCTCCGCTAACGGCGCACGTTTCTCGAGGGGTTCGTCGATGCGTTTGGCTGGGCGATCGTAGTAGGCTTGGGGTTGGACACTGCGCAAACTTTTCACTTTCTCTAAAACGTCAACTTCTTCGGTTCAGGACCGAACAGGTAGAAAATGTACTTTTAAGTTTTAGATTTTTCAAAAATCAAATCAAATTATTCGTTTTACAGCATTGCCTTGGCGTTCTCGATTGCGAGATTCCTACTCGAAACCAGGTGTTCGAAGGCTTGATTGTTGAGGTAATTGGAAACCTCTTTTTACACCTTAGCTTCCATCCACCCCGGGATTCGAACTGACGACCTTTGGATTGTTAGTCCAACTGCCTACCAGCGACTCCACCGAGACAGGACCCTGGGAGACGACTCCTATACCTGAACTGAGCTAACCACCTAACCTTTTTAGGTTAGTCCGGGGCCAACATTTACTTCCCGTCCGACGGAAGGCGTGATCAGACAAATCTCGTCTCGAAAAATGCCGCCGGGACCGTCTGGGATCGAACCCAGGCCGACTGGGTGAGAGGCAATCAAAACTACAAAACGGTTCCCGACGGTTTTATTTATTTTTTTTTTTTGGTGATCACAAATTAACGTTATTTTGGCCTAAAAACATATAGTTTTTGATTTTTGATGATTCCTTTTGGCCTAAAGTCCTTATTTCGGATAGAAAATGCATTTTTAAGTTTTAGATTTTTGGTGATTCCAAATTAATACCCCTTCGCACGGTCGAGTTATAGCCGGTTTTAACGAAAAGGTTTTAGGTTAAAACCAAGTTATATCCAAACCGTTCACACGGGAGCGAGTGGTTATAACGGTTTTAACTATTTTGAGAGATTACAGAAGGCTGTGATTATTTAGTGTTGTAATTTACTTTGTTTTTTTTTTTTATACGGTGATGCGGATTTTGGCCATCGTTTTCGCCCGGTGAGGTCCGGGTTTTTTGGCCTTTTTCGCTTCCGGATCTGAACAGAATGGCATGTATTTACAAATCAAATGTTTAAATAGTTGATGCTCTATGACTAAGCTTTTTAAAGTTTATTTATTGATTATTGGCCGGTTGGAATTGGTCTGCTGACTCTGAAGGTTCGGTCACCGCTGCAACCAACTGGGATTTTACTTTAAGTTGGACAATCTGGTTGGTCCGGAACTGCTTTTTAATAATATACCGGACGTGCTACCGAAACCCTCGACAACGTGACGGAGCTGAGGCCGTTTGAAAGGTTGCGCCTCGGTGACTGGAGGTTGCAATGTCTGAGCTTCATGTGCTAAGCTGATTCCAGAAGGTGGCCCATGAGCTTGTTATGGTCAAGGAGAAGGACGAGATTGTGCTGCTCCTGGGTGTCGTCCTACACAGCAAAAAATTGTGTAAAAATTGAAGCTTTAATATGGAATGTTTAAAAAAGGAAGTTGTAAAATTACATCTGTTTTAGACGATTTAACCGAAAATTGAGCCTGACACATTTCACTCTACAAATGTTAAATATTTCGCTGGAAGATGTAATTTTTTTTCTTTTTTGATGCAATATTGCAAACAACAGATTCCGCACATCAACATCGAAAGACTGCAAATTTGACAACTGTCAAATGTTGTTGTTTGGAAAAAAGTGAAAGGATTAGAGGTGGGCCAAACCGCTCTTTTTTAGGAGCCGCTCATTTTCGTTCGCTCATTAAAAAGAACCGCTCTTTTGAACGGCTCTTTCGCTCTTTTTCAAAATTTGGATAAAAAGGGGTTTTTTTTTAAAGAATCGTGTGATTTTATAAGTTTTTTCACATTAGACTTTTATAAATTATTTTAAGATGCCCTTGGAAACCCTTGGTCTTAGTGGTCTCTTTTTGAATGGCATCCAAACTTAAATCTAGGATGCTGGAAAAAATGTTTTTAATTGCGTTTATTTCTGCAAGAATTGAACTAATGCTGATGTTTTATTTGAAGAAAATAACCTGTGAACTCTTTTCTACATTCTGATTTAATTGACAAAGTCTATAAACGCTAAAGTTTAATCGGACAAAAGGGTTTTTTTTTTTCAAAAATCTCTTAACTATTCAGTAGATTTTTGGTAATATTTTACAAATTATGCAATTTGAAATGCTCAAATTCGTATTCTGGTAATACTTTAGTGTACAATCAGTTGTACAATTATTTTTTTTATTTTGGCTAGACAATCATTTACATTTGAGATAAATTTTTATTAGCATTAAAATATTTGAAATTGCATTTTCAATTCTCAAAAACAAATTCAATACTTTTTTTTGAAATTCAATAAATTATATTTATAACATAAATCATGCCATCTTGAAACGGTTCTTTCAAAAGGCCGAAGTTTAAAAAGAACCGCGGTTCTTTTTTTCTGAGCCACGGTTCGTTCGCTCTTTTCAGTGAACCGGCTCTTTGAGCGGCTCGCTCTTTTTTTGCCCACCTCTAGAAAGGATGCTTCTTCTGGTTCGGCTGGAGGAAGTTGTCGGTCGCCGCTTCCGGGAGTTTGTTCCGTTCTGAATTCGTGGTGGATTACGTGGCCGCCGTCGTGTGTGTGCTTATATTGTGGTGCTTCTGGTTCCGCTGGAGGAAGTTGCCGGTCACCGCATCCGGAAGTTTAGGCCGCTCGGGATTCCGTGACCTTCGTCGTGTGTGCGTGTTTTGTTGCTACTTTCGGTTCCGTTGGAGGAAGTTGCCTTTCTCCGGTCCAATCCGGGAGTTTGGGCCGCTCGGGATTCGTGATGGATCGTGGCCGTTGTTCGTGCATGTATGTACATTAGGGTGCCCAGAAAAAATGACCCCCTGCTCCACAAGCGGAAAACGGGTTTTTGGGTTATTTTAAGCATCTGTGTAAATTTTGAGCGAAATTGGATGAGAACTACCCATTGATACCCGAGCCTAAAGTTGGTGAAAAAAATGTTTTTCATACAAAAATGACATTTTTAAATTGCTAATAACTTTTCAGGATCGAGTTTTACAGTTTTGGTATGTTCTACTGAGTTGTAGAGCATTAAATTTCCAATGAGAATCTCACTTTTGGGAATATTTGGATGGAAATAGCGCTCCGTGCAGACCAAACCGTAAGAAAGTTGGGTTTTCCATACATTTTTTCTATTTTTCCCATACAAACTTCACCTCCGAGTATCAATGGGTAAATGATGACCGATTTTGTTCATATTTGGCCCAGAGTCCTAAAATAGGTCAAGGAACAATATTCAGCTTGTGGAGCGAGGTTTTGAAAAAAAGTCCCATATTCTGGGCACCCTAATGTACATGTTTTGGTGATGCTTCTGGTTCGGTTGCAGGAAGTTGCCGGGCACCGCGTCCGGGAGTTTCAGCCGCTTGGGCGTCGAACAATGAGGACTTAGATAAGTATTTGTTTTTAATGAACATGACACTTTGTTAAAATTGTTGTAAGTTTTCAGATGAATATCTCAAGTGCCATAGTTCACAGACAGCACTCAAGCAAGTTAGACGTGCTTACAGTTTCTAGCGCATATTGTTTGAGATTGTGAAGTTTTTTTTCGGCTATTGTTTCACTGGCCGAGGTGCCAGCCAGTGACCTTGGAAATCGCTCGGCGTAGCACCAAAATGGAACCCAAACGCGAGAGTACGATCAAGCTCCGTTTCGGAGCCGGATCCAGGGGACCGAACAATGCGGAAGTGTTCAAGTTTTTCGGAAAGCAGGAATGGACCAACGAGGAGCTAAGTGCGATGTATCGAGATGACTACTCGATTTTCGTGAAGTTCAAGACGGAACAGCAGATGCGGGAAGCTTTGTCGAAGCTCGGTCCCCAGACCAGATTCGAGTACGATGACGGAACCTCGATGATGGTACCGGTCACGGCAGCAGCGGGATCCTTCAAGTACGGCCGGATTTTCGGACTGCCTCCGGAGGTGGACGACCGGTTCATTGCTACGGCAATGTCCAAATACGGAACGGTGCAGCAGATGATTCGGGAGCGTTTTCCTGTAGAAACCGGGTTCCCGATTCATAATGGAGTTCGCGGAATACATATGGAGCTCGTGTCGGAGATTCCAGCGCAGCTGACAATTCAGCATGTCAAGGCGCGAATCTACTACGACGGTCTACAAAACAAGTGCTTCGGATGTGGAGCTTTGGACCACCTCAAAGCAGCGTGGCCAAACCGGAAGGATATCAACAAAAGGCTGACTCCGGCGCAGAAACCAGGGACTGGTTCCTTTGCCAGCGTGGTGGCCAATGGAACAAGCGGAAAAGCAGAAGTGCTACCACCCATGGCTGGGATGGTTTTGCTGGGAAAGATTGGTGCGGCGCCGCCAACAGCTCCGGCAGAGTCGGTGCAGCCATCGGAACCGACGCCATCTGGACCGCCGGAAAGCGGCCCATCCGATCAACCGCAGCTGCCAGCAGACCCGGTGATGCCAGCGGACCCGGTGATGCCACCGGTACCGATCGCACCGCAAGAACCGACGCCACCGAAGCCAGCGGACATCGTGGAAGAAAAGCAAGATCAGCCAATGGAGGAAGATGGGGAGAGAGAGCAGTCGGAGAGCGACGATGAACCGATGGAGAAGGATGGTGAGTGGATTGAAAAAAAGGGGAAGCTGCTTCCGTGTCAAGCCGAAGGTTCTGGACCAGCTCATGGCGGATCTGCCGCCCGAACGAGTCACTCCGTGCACACCGTTCGCACGAGTCGGAGTTGACTACTGCGGACCTTTTCAGGTCGCGTACCCGCAGCGCCGAGCTCGCCCAGTGAAGTGCTACGTTGCCATCTTCGTCTGCCTGGTCACCAAAGCTGTTCACCTAGAACTAGCAGCGGACCTAACGACGCAGGCATTTCTGGCGGCCCTCAAACGGTTCACTGCCCGACGTGGCAAACCGAAGCTGGTCATGTGCGACAACGCCAAGAACTTCGTCGGCGCTAGACGTGAGCTGAGCGAACTCGCTAAGCTGTTCCTAAGTCAGCAGTTCGAAGAGGAGATCATCCGCGAAACAGCGAACGACAGCATCGAATTTAAGTTCATTCCCGCTCGCTCGCCGAACTTCGGCGGCCTCTGGGAGTCCGCAGTGAAGAGCTTCAAGTTGCTGTTCAAACGTACGATCGGGCTGCACACCCTGCTGTACGACGAGTTCCAGACTGTGCTGGTCCAGATCGAAGCGATCCTCAACTCGCGACCGCTCACGCCGCTCAGCAACGACCCCGCAGACTTCGAAGCGCTGACCCCAGGACACTTCCTAATCCAACGTCCACTCACTGCGATTCCTGAGCCAAACCTCAACCACATTCCCGAGAACAGATTGTCGGCCTGGCAAACCGTCCAGCGGTACACGCAGCAGCTCTGGAAGAAGTGGTCCAACCTCTACCTGTCGGACCTGCACAACCGCACGAAGTGGACAAAGCTAAAGGACAACGTTGCTGTCGGAACCATGGTCCTGCTGAAGGACGAAAACCTCCCGCCGTTGAAGTGGCAGCTCGGACGCGTTTCCGATATTCACCATGGAGCTGACGGCAACATCCGTGTCGTCACGGTACGCACAAAGGACGGCAGCTATCAGCGTGCGATCTCTAAGATCTGCATTCTGCCGATCCGTGACAACCTTTCTACCGCGCAAGGGGAGAACTAGGACTCCTCCAACGGCGGAGGTCGAAAGGCCTCCGCACACCAGTTAAGTTATGTATTGTTTTGAATTTCAAAAAGTTCACCGAATCTTTTTCCTCCAGAGTCGCCACCCTGTCTGCGCTTAGACCTGCGGGTCGTTCTGCGCTCGGAGGCCGTTCAAAAGATCGGAACTTTCGAAATGCTTTAAGGTAACCTGTTTTGTTTCGGTGGTGGTTTTGCACGAAGGATGTTTGCTTGCGATTTCGCTGGACAATTTCCAGCACAGCACGGTTACGGATTAACATAAATCAGCTGCGCCCAGCGCCATTTCAGTCGCAAGACTGCTCCCAATTCTGAACCCAGCTAAATCCATTCCACGTTTGGAACTCTTCGAGGTACACGCACACGATGACAACAGCGGAGGAGACGTCCTCCCGGTCCCATCTGCCACGACCAGCAGCGAGCTTGGACAGCTCGTTCCCAATCGCAGCCCGATGGAGCCAACCCCCGTCATCGCAGCACCATCGTGTCGGTAACCGCTGAGGGTCAACAGCGACGCCAGGAGGCGTCGGGGGAGTCCACGGAGGTCTCCCCCAGTTCAGGCAAGTCGTTTTAGAATATAATTTTTCCGATTAAAAAGCACCCTCTCATCTGATTAGGGAGTCTCGCATCGCATCGACGCCGACGCCGGCGTCACCGATAGCATCAGATAGCAGAGCAGCAGATCACGCACGGCGCCACCCACGCACGGTGGCTTTGCGTTCAGTAGATCATCGCAGATCAACAGCAGCAAGCAGAGCAGACAGACAAATCGACAACCGACGTCGGCGGCACGCCGTCGAAACACCGCAGAACATCGAAGCAACAACATCCACCCCCGCAACGAGCAGACGATTAAACCGATCGAGCACAGCAGAGCAAGCATTTCAAAACAACACCAGCAGACGGTAGCAGCACACCTCAATTCCAACCCAAGTTCAAGGTCGACCTGTTGTCGATCGACGCCATGTTGATGCCACCTGGAAAGAACATCAAAAATCAACATTTGGCAGAGCACCGCGACACCTATCGACCTAGCAGCGTCCCCAACAGCAGCGCGGCATCCTGGTTGATCACCCGAGGTCCAGTCCATTCCAGAAACAGCAGATTTTTACGCAAAATAGGTGCATTTTGACTGCAGCAAAGTGCACGATCCAGCCCGTCCAGTAGAATAAAAATATCTGGCTATTGTTCGATCGACGGCCACAGCCGCGATCGCTAGTATATAAGGAAAACAATGACCAATCTTGACCTAGGGTAACAACAGAACAGTAGAAGTAGTATATAAAAGACGAAGATAAGAATCAAAACAGACGAAAAGAATGTTTGAATCCAAGTGATTCCAAGGCGGCCGGTATGATCGCGCGAGAGATCAATTTCCAATTTCTACCAGCCTAAATGTGATCCACAAATAAATGTTATTCTGTCCCTGTCTGTCCCTGAAGTGAGCAGAGTGAGCAGAGGTGATCCTCGCTCTTTTTGATCTCTCCCCGGCTCACTTCTCATGTACTGTCCCCTTTAGATTATAGTCTTAAATAAACCGTTGACTACACCCGACCGTTGCACGTTAGAATAAATCAAAGTGTAATTTCTGTTCGCGTAATAAAGTGTTTTTAATTGTGCAAAAACGGTGTTTTTCTGGGTCCGAAATCCCCAAACCGACCACACGCGCGAACAGGAGGGAAGGGGAAGGGGAAGCGTGGTCGTCCGAAGGGCAGGCCCGGTTCGGACTCTTCCGAAGTTGACACGAACGGCCGAAAGAAGTTCATCGTGCCAGGACAGGGCCACGATCTGCTCGATGCACAGGGTGACCGAACGAGATCGCGATCGCGATCGGCAGCCAAACCAGCAGGCGGCGACCTGCAACGAAGCAAGTAAAAGAACTGAATTTTCCGGCGTTGACCCATTGCACTCACACATGGACTTGATTTTGATTCGTGGACCATTTACTAACACAACCGATATTACTAACCCTTTTACTAACACCTTAACAATAGTTTACTTATTAACACAAATGAAAAGACAACTTCTGTAAATATGAACTTTGTATATACTATAGCAACACTAAACTTAAACAGCAGCAACGCAAATGTAAATAAAAATTTATTGAAGGATTTTATTATGGATTACAATGTAGATATAGCTTTTTTGCAGGAGGTTAGTTTTGAAGATTTTTCGTTTATTTATTCACATAATTCATTGGTAAATATAAGTATTGATAAGAAAGGCACAGCAGTGCTTATTAGGAAATCCTTTTCATATTCTGATTTTATTCTAGATCCATCAGGTAGAATTGTTTCGGTTAGGGTAAATGATGTAAATTTGATTAATATTTATGCTCACTCTGGGAACAATTTAAGGAAAGAGCGGGATAATTTGTTCACCGAGGCTTTGACAGTTCACTTAAATAAACCTGGAACCAAGTCGATGCTGATTGGAGGTGACTTTAATTGCATTTTGCATGCAGAAGATAATAGAAGTTCACAAAAAAACTTTTCTTGTGGATTAAAACATTTAGTTGATTTGTTTAAATTAAAAGATATAGCGAAAACACGGAAAGAATGCAAATTCACATTTCACAGGGGAGAATCTGCTTCCAGGTTGGATCGTTTTTACGGATCTGATAACATCATTGGGAATGTTACAAGTTGTTCAACTATTCCACTCGCGTTTTCAGACCATCATGCTGTTTTGATCAAATTAAAATTAGATGATAATAATTTATCCACAAGAGGACGTGGATACTGGAAAATAAATCCATCCTTCTTGTCGATGGAAGACGTAACTGAAAAGTTTAAACAAGAATATTTGAAACTGAAGCAAAGAGATATATTTAACTCACCGGAGGTCGCGTACGTGTACTTTGTACACAGTTTGTAAGGGCACTTGTAAGAAAGGCGAAAACACGCGACTTCCCGAAGGTTAATCGTGATTTGAGTAAATGGTGGTTTTTTCATTTCAAAGGGAAGACAAAAAACTTCTACAAAAGCGAAAGTTGGCATTTTAATCAATCGAGCAGGAATTGTAAGGCTGTGTTATTAAATAAATTAAATGAGCTTTCTGACAAATTAGCAAATGGTGATAATGTGGGTGATGAAATGTCCTTGATTAAATCGAAATTGATGTCATTAGAACAAAATCGTTTAAAGAATTTAGGGGAAAAACGACCAGCTTGTACTTTAGCAGAAGGAGAGAAAATAACAATTTATCAATTATCCAATAAGATACACCGTGGAAACATTTTTGGCTTACAACTGAGAGACGGTCCAAGTCACGAAATTTTAACCGATAATGCTAAACTCGGGCCAGTTATTTATCAATATTTTTCTAATCAATTTCAACAAAGTGAAGATAATATTAGCAGTGCGGAAATAGATAATTCAATTGAATCAATAGGTAAAAATTTAAGTAATGACCAAAAAATTAATTTAGTTAAACCAATTACAGTAGAAGAACTTTACGAAACTTTGAAAAAATGCAATCGTAAAAAGTCACCTGGCCCTGATGGATTAACTTACGAATTTTATTTATGCCACTTTGATATTCTCAAAAATGATTTATGTCGTCTATTTAATCTTTATCTGAGAGGAGAGAGTTCACCTCCTAAAGAGTTTTCAGAAGGAATAATTACTTTAGTTTCAAAGAAAGGGGATAAAACACTTTTGGAAAACCATAGACCGATTTCTTTACTTAATACAGACTACAAACTTTTTACTAAGCTTCTCGCAAATAGAATTCAAATATATATGGAGGATTTATTAGGTTCAGGTCAAAGTGCATGCATTGCTGGACGATCATGTACTGACAACTTGAATGATGTTAGACGTTTAATCACAAAATCAGTTGAAAGCAAAACATTTAAAGGAATGCTACTAAGTATAGATTTGGAAAAAGCTTTTGACAAAGTCAATCATAAATTTCTTTGGATAATTCTGGAAAAGTTTGGGTTTCCAGAAAAAATTATCAAAATTTTACAGTGCCTCTATACCAAAGCAACATCAAGAGTATTATATAATGGATTTCTTACAAATGAAATTAAAATATTTTCTTCTGTCAGACAAGGATGCCCGCTAAGTATGATTTTATTTGCATTGTATATTGAACCGTTAATTCGTAAAATTGATCAATGCATTCTCGGGGTTCCTACCTACAATAAGTTCCTCAGAGTTGTGGCATTCGCGGACGACTTGAATGTATTTGTTCGAAACGCAGAAGAGTTTGACAATGTCCTGAGTATTGTTGACTCCTTCTCCCGATATTCGAAGGTTAAACTTAATTATAAAAAGTCTTGTTTTCTCAGAATCAACAGTTGCATTGGTGGACCTTTTATAGTTCAAGAAACTGAACAATTAAAGCTTTTAGGTATTACTTTCAAGAACACGAAGGATATCGTTGATATAAATTATTCTAAATTAATCAGTGACATGAAATACAGAATTAATCTCAACAATTTTCGAATGATGAGTTTATTAGAACAAGTTTGGTTCATTAACACTTTTGTGTTATCAAAGCTATGGTATTTATCACAAATCTTTCCACCAAAAAATCAGCACATTGCTACGATCAGGAAAATTATTGGAATGTTTTTATGGAAAAATAATGTTTTTCGTGTTGATAAAAGACAACTTTATCTAGATGTGGATCAAGGAGGGTTGGGTTTAATCGACCCAGAATCAAAATGTAAAGCATTATTTATAAAACATATTTTAAAGAAACAAAATATATCTGTGACTGATGTTAGCGAAAAATATTTATTAGGTTTAAATTTTACATCAAAATTAACAAGAAATGGGAAGGAGTGGATTATGTTAGCTGCTGATTTAAACTGTAGTAGTCCGACTATAAATACAGCAAAACAAATTTATCGGAATTTCATTCATGAATATTTGTTTAAACCACGTGTTCAGGTTGAGCTTCCTCAAGTCAACTGGGGAGCTTTGTGGAAAATCATGGGCCAAACTTTTATTCTGGCCAAGGATAAAGCTAATTTGTACTTATTAATTAATGATTTAGTGCCAAATAAACGGAAACTGAAGCAGTACAACATTGGAAGAATTGATAGTGAAATTTGTGATGAATGTGGACAAATAGATACAAACCCTCATCGGTTACGAACATGTACAGCAGGTTCGAATTGCGTGAGTGGATGATAAAAGTTTTAAGAAAAAGATTCGGAATCCAACTTGGACAGATTGATGATATTTTGTTTTGGCAAATTGACGAAAATAGTCACTTCCAAAAAGCAGCAATGTGGTTAGTAGTACATTATGTCGCCTTTTGCGTGGACAAATTTCTCGGCCTTAGCTTATTTGTATTTCAGAAGAGTATTAGAGAATTTAGATGGAACTCGCGGACCTTTGTAAAACGATATTTTTATACTAACTTAAACATTTGTTAGTTATATAAAGGATGGATCTTGTAGGGCTTGGTAGGGCAAACTTAATTGATACTATGTACATCAGGGAATTTAAGAATCCTCAAAAAAGTTGCTTGCTGTTTGAATTGTAATCGAAATGGTAAACAGTTGCTAAATAAAGAAAAGTTTTTAGAAACAAAAAAAAAGTGTGATGATATCTAATGGAACTCCAATGCTGTCCTGTGAGGCATGTTAACGGATGCCGCCAGTGTGGACCTTAGCGCAGCTGGCGAGAACCGTCGCCTGGGTACTGCTGATAAGTGGTGTGGTCCCCGGTGAAACACGCTATCGGCCTTTTTCACAACCCGACGGTGCTTGTCGACGAGAACGATTCACAAGTGGTTCCCTAATGTCCGATGGTAAGTTTTAGATCACCCCCTAACGTCCCCTCTAATCTAGGTCGACAAGCTGATTTCGTTGGACATGCCCCAGAAGACTACACCCATTCAGCATTCAGCCGACCATTTGTGTCGGCACTCTGATGCCCAACGGTGCGTCACGGTCCTGGATCTCAACTGCGTCGTCGGATTGGCCCACTGCTCAAGGAGAAAACAAGAAACGCTCCAGCTGCAGCCATGGTAGCCAATGGAACCTGTCCGAACGGGACCTGAATCTTCCGTCACCCGCTTGTGGACCAGATACGCCCGTTCTCACTGAAAAAGCGACGGGACGTCGTACGATAAAACCCGGAGGACAGCGCGAGTGTTGGCCAAACTCGTTCCGCCACCACCGAGTCTACTCAGCACACTGCTTATCATGTCCTGTTATGAGCTACTATGGAAGGCAAAAATAAAAAAGATTGTTCGAAATATGACTTGTTTATGTTTGCCACAAGCAATGACATTTCGATATGTATCCTTCCAACTCTGCAGAAAATGACTAAAATTACACATTTTTATATACAATTTTGCATATCCATCGGTAATTTTCATCATTTTCAGGGGTAAATTTTCATCATATATGTGGTAAAATCACATATTTTTAGATGTAAAATTAAAAAAATTTTCTGACATAAAAGATGTACCCCTTCCCAGATGTAATATTACCACGATTTTTTTTTTCTGTGTACTGCGGAGTGTTGGACGAGTTCTGATTATACGTGCTTGGCCTCAAGATCGACGACATTCTGGAAGGCGATCCAAGTGTTCAGGCTAGAATAGGTAATTTATCCAGGTCACATGAAAAAGTTAAATAAAGTCTGAGAGCAGTTCGAGATGGGGGAGGGAGGGGGGTACGCTTCATACGTACCGTCATCAGGGGTGACATTGGGTCTGGGGAGTGAGATTGGGTCATACAAATTTCAGTTTTTTGTATGACTCAATTTCACCCCCTGGGTCCTGTCTCGATAAAGTTGCTGGTACACCCAAACGGCGGTCACATGATTGTGATGCATGGCGGCATGAAAGTATATCAGAATCTGCATGAAAACTGTCCTCATGCATTTTTTGCGATATAGGGGTATGACATTTTTGCCCGTTACCGACAATTATCGACATTACCGACGGCTTTTTGGTTGTATTTCACAAAAAAAACCCTTAACAGAACGAGGATTGAACCACCAACTTCTTGGTTATTGATCCGACACGCTATCACCGCGCCATGGACGCTTGATGAAAAGTGAGTGAAAGAGCACCAACATATGCTTCTTTTTGGAGTGTTGCTCGGGGACGGGCCAATATTATATGTGTTGGTGAGAACTGCAGATCGCTGAAATATTTACACGCGGGCAAAAATGATCTAAGGGCTTGCTGCAAAAAATGTTATAAAATGTGACATTTTCTGCAGCAAATCCACTGTTGCAGATTTTGAGATATATTTTTCCTTTGGGTGTAGGAAGTTGAACAAAAATGACTTTGTCTACCAAATAATATTCTGCCTTATGATCTTTTCTGCCATTTGTTTGTCTGCCTTTTGTACTTTTCTGCCATATGAACCTTTCTGCCTTATGTGCTTTTCTGCCAATCGACGTTCCGCCAAATGACCCTGTCTGCCATTTGACCTTTTCTGCCGAACATTTTTCTGCCATTCGTACTTTTCCGCTGAATGTACTTTCTGCCGAATGACCTTTTCTGCCTTTTGGTTGTCTGCCGAACGTCATTCCGCCGACGGTCATTCTGCCGAATGGCCCAGTCCCCCCGGGATTTTTCATATTTTGTCCCGGGAATTCCCGAAATTGAAAACATATCAAATTTTGGTCTAGAAATTCAGATTTGGTTGTGGAAATTAGTAATCGATAAACATTTTAAAGCATTAAAATTGGTATTCGGCATATAACAGCATTAATTTGCAAGGAAAATTGTTCAAATTTTTGTTTACAGATCCGCATAATGCTTTGCGTCTTAGACATTTTCTACTAAATTTTATTTATTTAAAAAAAAAAGACTTATTATAATATTCACGTATAATTATGACTTTAAACTTGAAAAAAGCATAATATTTTAAAAATTATTTAACTTTTCATCATAAACCGGCATCTGGAGCAAAAGTCCTGACAAAAGTAACGAATTACGAAATTTGTTTTTGAATAATGTTCTGATTGTTTTGATTGATTTCGATTACAACAGTAACAGATCAAAACAATTAGCACACCGATTTCCAAGTTTATTGCTCTAGAATCTCCTGTACCTATTCAGACTGCAGTCTCGATTAGCCCCAGTTGGTAGTGACTTAAAGATAATTTTCAAAATATGTTTTTAAATATAAAACATTAAATTCTAAACTTATCCAAAGTGTTACGTTGTCTGGTATAATTTTATTTCTTGTTGTTTTAGACACTTTCAATGAAATTGTATAAGCTTTTGTAGTTATATTATATAAATAAAAAATAAAAGAAATATATTCGAAAATCAGGTTCTATCAGATTCCAAGGCACATCAAAGAACACATTTTTTTATGTGTTTTAAACTATCTAAAGACTGCTGTCCTTGTTCAGATTGAAGTGTAGCTTATCACCATTAACAGTTTTGAGCTAATTCTATGATTTAGGCTAGAAAAACGTAACAAATATAATGAAAACATAGATTTCATGACTGCTGCAAAAATTTCCCGGGATCCCGGGAATTCCCGGGATTCAAAAAATATTTTTCCCGTTTCCCGGGAAATTCAAAACCCGGGAAAATTGGACGCCCTACCCATATATAATTTCTATAAAATTTATGAGATCAATTTTGTACTTGAATACATCTCCAACTTTACCTGTTTAAGAAAAATGAAATACAAGTGTAAGTTATCTTAATTATCACTTCAAAGGTGTGATAGCGGTAACCATATTGGCACATTCTATTTGCATAGTTGTTTGGATTAGTCTCGTTTTTTGTTAAAAGAGTCACATTTTAGTAAACCATTGGATCTAACAGCAGCACATTGGATTAAAATTTTCAAGTTTAATTACTCATCAAATTTATATCATTCAGGTAAATTACACTGTGTACAGAGCCGTACCTTGGGTCCACGGCGCCCTTGGCGAATCATCAATTTGGCGCCCCACCCAAAATTACAAGCATTTTGATAAACTGGTTTTATTTTTCAATGATTGCCTCAATGAGTTTTGATTGTATAATTGCAATTGGAGACCTTGTGATCCGTGATGGGTTAAATCATAAACACAGTATTTTTATTGTTTTATTTTTCAAATTGATTTGAGATAGGTTGAATTGAAAATTTATTGAAGGAATTAAGTTGGCTGAATATTTTCTCAGATTTCATAAAATCGATAATAATAGCAGGGTTCTGTTTTTCTTAATTTATTTTTCAGACAAATGCACAGAATTGAATACTCAATCCTGATGAGTTTTAATTTCGGTGTAATTAGAAAAAAAAATCCTTCTTCAAAATTATGAAAAATAATAAGCATTATTTTTCAAAATGCAGCGGCAGAACCGAATTCCGTCAAAATCAATTAATGATCATTCAAAATCCAGCGCAATTCATGATGAAACTTATTTTAATTATATTAATAATTGGTGAAAAATATGAAGATAAATAATTTTTATTATTTTTATAGATTCGCCCATACTATGTCTGGAATATATTTTATGTTTTTTTTTTTGTTAAATTATGTTGTTCATTGATTTTTTTTCATTGATATTTTTTTAAATTTATTTTTAATTCATAAAATTAAATTCCATATTCTAGAAAATTGTTTGTTTTTAAACAAAGCTTCAAAGCAAAAAATCCAATGGTAAAATCGCATGCAAAAGCATGCACATCACCTTCGTCAAAATAAACAATTAATATTACACGATGCATGTACATTTTTTGCAAACACAAAAAAAAGTTGCAACCGACGGGATTCAAACCCAAACATCAACACTAAGGACTGGCGCCTTAGCCAATTCGGCCATCAGACCGATAAAGAATGGAAAGGATAAACGCATATATGAGCTTGATATTTCGGTCAAGTAGGTTTCCAGGGCTACATATTTCAGGGTGTAATATTACATAAAATTTCATAAAATAATGCAAAAGTTATTTTACACCCAGGCCTTTTACACGCAGCTGGATTATTACTTTTTTTTGCTGTATGTATGAATATTTCTTATTTGTTTGGATTTAACTGAAACTATTTTTTCTGAAAATAAAGTTCTAAATAGTTTCTCATTGTCAGAGCTTTTAAGACGATTAAAAAAGTAAATGTGTAAATTTTGGCGAAATAACACTTGAACAGTAGCGTGGCTCACGGATATATGAAAAAGACAAAAATGTTTAATTTCTAGTGCCTCAAATGGAATTTGCAAGTACTATAGTGTCAGAAACTATCCTGTAATTTTAGGCGCATTTGGTTAATGTTTAGTTGTTCCACTCTAGTCCTGAAGTTATAATTCAACTTAAATAAATTTAATTAATTCATTTTTCACATTTTAACACATCTCCGAGAAAGTTTTCCTATACCCTTTGATTTTTTTCTCAAATTAGAGGTTTCTTATAGGTTTTGAACCGGGAACAACTTTGTAGAACATCACAAATTTTAGAGCACTTTATATTTTTCCATACTCCAAAAATATCCTGTATCTTTTCACGATCAATTTCTAGCGCTTTGCGATGTTTTACAAAGTTGTTCCTTGGATCAAAATCTGTAAGAAACCTAAGAATAGGAAAATTTGATAAGGTTTTGAGAAACTTTCTCTAAGAAGAGGTTAAAACTGAAACATTCCCAAAGTATTTTTTTGAAGTTCCATACTAACTTCAGGTCAATGGTGAAAGTACTAAACCACAGAGTAAGACAGAGTTCGCACTGCCTCTTGATTTTTGGTTCAACTTGGTGGTACATCGCAGGTACATCGTACGCCTGCTACCAGCAAACCTTATGGAGCCAAAAAATTGAATGACATTTCTTCGGACTGGGCACTCTGGGTTACTCTGAGACTAAACCTTAACCAAATACGCTCAAAAATTCAGGATAGCTTTTGGGGCCATATTGCTCTAAAATTCCGGTATAGACGTTCGAAATTGAATACTTTTGTCTTTTTCATATAACCGTGAGCCACGCTATTAATCAATAAATTGTGAAAAATCTAAGGGCATCTCCACCGCAGAGATCTAATTGCGTGGCAAACCTATCGGTTGGATCCCCAGTTTTAGCTTTGCTCCGTAGCTAATACACGTTTTCGCACCGCTGGGAGCTAATTTGGCTACCGAATCAAGCCCACCGGGGGATCTAATTTATTCATTTTCAAATTCTAGCCGTTTTGTTGATCGAAATCAATAAAACTACATTCTAGCATGATAGAACATGCTTCCAATTGCATTATATGTCCAAATTGTTTGCTTACATCAATAAAATATCATTTTCAAAATTTTGAAAGAGTTCACCCGATTTGCTCCCGACATGTTTGAACCCCAACTTTCGCACCGCGAATAGCAAAGCTAAAGCTAAATTAGCCTTCGAGTTCATTCAGCGAAGAAAAAGTTCATCGGGGATCCGTCGAGTAGCCAAGATAGGTTCTCGAGAAGTCCCCGAGCTGCCGGTGGCTAATTTTTTCAGCGATTTTTTGAATTATTTGAATTATTTGTATTTGTTTTGGTTGAAGATGCATTTATTTTGAATATCAAATTTGAATGAATATTAAAGAAATCAGTAATTTAGTTCAAAACGATTTTATTAAATTGAAAAGTTGTGGAATTTATATTTTTTTTGTATTTTTTAATAAAAAATAATCAACCACATATATTAATATAAAAAAAATATCACCGAAAATTTAAACATGAATGCCCAAAATTTAAAAATAACTAAACTGATTTTAAATTATGTATAAAATATATATCAAGCGAAACGTGAGGAGTAAGAAAAAATTACGAATACGTTTATTTTTATTATTTATTTTTTTCATTTCATTTAAAAATATTTTGAATGGTTGTACCGTAAAGGCTGATACGCAGATCCGAAGGAACGCAAAACTCCATATAAAAAACGTTACTTAATCCACCTTTAGGTGGTTGGTGCCTTCCTCACATTCATAAAGTCAATACATTCAGTAAAAATAGCAACATTCCCCCTTAACATGTTTAACAAATCAACTTTATTACTAATTTCTTTTGATAGGGTTCGCAGACCTTCAGTTTTTCTGGCTCATCGGCAAAAAAAACCTATCCAACGATAGTTCGCATGGAAGATTCAGACAATATTTTTATCACAATATCTGAAATCCGACCTCTAAAATGTGTATAAATAACACTTAACCCACTGGAGGTCGCGTACGTGTACTTTGTACACAGTTTGTAAGGGCACTTGTAAGAAAGGCGAAAACACGCGACGTCCCGAAGGTTAAGTGCTAATAACTTTTGATAGGGTTGTCAGATCCTCGATGTATTAGGCTCATTTGAAAGGTCTTTCGATTATCTAACTAACGACAGGTCGCATGATGGACCCGGACATCATTTTTACTGAAATATCTGAGATCCGGCCTCCAAAAAGTGTATAAATAACACTTAAGTGCCAATAACTTTTGATAGGGTTGTCAGATCCTTGATGTTTTAGGCTCATTTGAAAGGTCTTTTGATTATCTAACTAACGATGGGTTGCATGATGGACCCGGACATCATTATCATTGAAAGATCTGAGATCCGGCCTCCAAAAAGTGTATAAATAACACTTAAGCGCTAATAACTTTTGATAGGGTTGTCAGATCTTCAATGTTTTGGGCTCATTGGAAAGGTCTTTTTAATACTTTTCTGAAAATGTATAACATGATAGGGTTTCTTGCAAAAACCACCCTTTTTACAATCTTCCAGACATACGCCAAAATCGTTTTTTTAGCATAACTTTTGAAGTACTTAACTAAACTTGCTGATTTTAAATAGAGACCTATGGGATTCCAAGACGGATCGAATGAGACCACTACGGTCAAAATCCGTTCATCCAGTCCGGAGATAATCGAGTGACAATTTTTTTGTCCACCCACCTACACACATCCACACAGACATTTGCTCAGAACATGATTCTGAGTCGATAGGTATACGTGAAGGTGGGTCTACAAGGTCGAATTAAGAAGTTCATTTTCCGAGTGATTTTATAGCCTTTCCTCAGTAAGGTGAGGAAGGCAAAAACGCCCAAGAAACGGTCAGGGAAAGGGTCACAAAATTTTTTTTCTTAAGGTGAAATTCCAAGACATACAAAAAATGGCCGAAAAGGCTGCCGTCGTTTGGCCTTAATTATTATCAATGATCCACCTCCTAACCTTAAACTTGACTGTTGAAAAAATACCGTGGTCAGAATAAATGCTCTAAAATCAACTTTTGATCACATACCTTTACCAAAAGCATACTCCAACACACCATATTCACAAAGTATCGATTAAAGTATATTTCAATGTACAAATTTGCTTAAAACTTGCAGAAACTCAGCAAATTTGAGGGCCCATATTTTTTTGCTTCGCTGGCTGCTTCTTATTATCAATTTTCTTCTGCTTCTTCCGAAAACTTGGGCGCTGCGTTGTTTCTTTTAATATTAATATAATCACTCACTGTATGCACTACATATCACTACCCACATCTATTTATGGTAAATACCTCACGAAAAAATAATTTTAAGAACGCGAAAACTTTTATTTTACCCGCAATTTGTAAAAATATTCGGAACCCGAGCCGGTTAGTAGAGCGAAATCAAGTTTGTTGTCTCCTTCTTTCGCATTACAAAACTTTTTGTGGTTGGCAAGTCATCATTTCTTGACGAAGGTTTGAAAAAGTCATATGTAAAACGTAGTCAGTGTGAGAAATTTTCTTGGCGCACGCCCATCCCAAACTTACATCGACGAATGAGGACGAGTGCAAAATGTGTTGCCAGCAGCATTTAGTTACAACATGTATATAAATAAATAAAATCGCCGAATTTTTTACATAAAAAAGGTTCTTCGAGAAGCCCGATATACAATAAGAATAAAAAAAGTTTTTTGCAAGTGAAAATGTGTTTTTAAGCGTCACCTTGACCAAATTTCTTTAACATTAAACTTGGTTCAATTTAATTCTCCACTGAGTCGGCATCACTGCTAATCGCAACCAACCACGATGAACGACATCTGTCATTTTGTCAAAAACAACTCGGGCGGCTTTGTTTGAAAAAAAGTTTGTTGGCGAACTTTCCGACCTAGGTTCCGCTCCGATAGTGCGGATTATTCCTCCGAGCTCGAAAAAGTGGTCCATTTGGTTTTTTACGGTTTAGAAAAGGAAAGAAATGTTCCCGAATCGGATGAGTGCACCCAGGAGTTTACGAAGGTGACTGCCCGCAGAAACGACCTTCACGCAGCCCAATTCGCATCTTTCTCGACCTCGCAAGACTGAAAAAAACTCGATTCACAAGGATGATCATACGGGAAGGACCGGGTAAGGATGATTACGGCCGGATTATTTTAAGTACACTATTTGATTTTTTTTTGTTTTTGTTGCAGCTGCTCCGGAACGAATCCATCATTGACGACTGTCGTGGCTCAAGTGTTGGTTATTCTACGGATCACCCGTTCCCTGTCCCACTCAAAAGAGTCGGAGACGAGATTAGACAGATGAGAAGCGTCAAGCGTTGAATCCGCTCCAGGACATCAAGAAAGTTGAGGCAAGTTCTCTCCGACAATCACCGGAAAAACGCACCGCGGCCGCTAATCCGAAGTTGAAAGCGCATCGGTTTTACGGAGGAATTGGCCACCCTGGACAAGAAGAAATTAAAAGCAACCACGGCTTCTTTGAAGGCACAGCTATCGCAAAACCGGTCGGCTACAATGTGTCCGCCGTGCTGCCCATCGGATATTAGGAACTGACCTAGCGAGTGGAACTCACTGAGAAACACAACAAAACGGCCACCAACGCAAGTCGCCCAACTCGATCGGAAGTTCGAAACAGAATCCAATTCGAATCGTTCACGAATTCCGTTTCAAACGCAACAACCGTTACGTACCGGTTGTTGCGTTTGAAACGGAACTCGTAAACGATTCGAATTGAATTCCTGTTGAGTTGCCTGGGTACCGGCAGAAAGATGTCAAGGAGAAGCCAAGTTTTCTGGCATGATCTCCAAGAAAAAATTTCAGATAAAATCCGATGTAATATCTCATTAAATAATAAAAATACTGTCATCACCAACAAATAAACTAAATGAATTTAAAAGTATAAATAAGATAAATGTTATTTTATTCGAAAAAGGAAAACAGGAACGAAGTGGACGAAAAAATAACACTTTTCAGATAAAACTAAACCGCCTGAAAAAAAATCTCCGAATTACCTGCGAAGTTGTCTAGGAGACGGCATGCATTTCAATCGAGCACTTTATATTCTCATATTTTCAGCTTCTTTATTTCTTCTTTACGTTTTCATTCAAATTTATGATAGATATAGTTCAGTATAGAAGGAACAATTACATTTCTATCAATAATTTTCTAAATAAGTTGCTTATGCAGGGAGAATCTTCAAATTATATGGAAAAAAGGAAATTCAAACATAACAGTTCAAAAAGGTTTCAAAACTTCATGTTATTATCTATTATTGAGATTCCTGGTCCTATTTTTATTTGCAAATTTTACGATTACCTACAGTATAGTTTATTTTATTTTTTTTTAAATTCTTTATGTGTAGTACATTTGAACACATAAAAAATAATTTTTAATTTAAAAAACACTGTTAGGTAAATTAATCCTGAATGTAAATATTGACATTTGACACATTTGAAATTAAACAAAACAAAAAGACTTTTGTTTGGAATCTGTTGGTAAACAACAACAGAAAATTAAGCTGATGACGCTAATGATTTTAATGATTACTAGGAAGAAGAACATAACGAAGAAGAAGCCCAAAGTGATGTACACCGATTTCACCTTAAGTGGTACGCAGCATAAACGAAAAGTGGCGTTTGACGTTTCTTCACGCGGTGCTTGTTTGCAATATGTTCTCATGAAAAAATCGAAGAATTGGAATTTTCCTTTTTAATAATCTTGTATTCGATATAATAATATTTAAAATCCCCGCCAAACCTCAAAATGCAGAATTTTGAAATTAAAAGGACAGATATAGATTTTGGTCGAAATGGAGTAAAAAGAAGTTGTCTTTATAGTTGTCGGCCACTATTGCTAGTACCAATCAGCAACCTCTGGATTGTGAGTCCACTGCGCTGTCCAATTAAGTTTTACAGCGTGACGTCACGAGCGCACACACACACACGTTTTTACTTAGACTCACGTGCAAAAAATGTAAACAGTGCAGCCGAACTGTCAAATTTCTAACCTAAAAATCGAGTCGGCGTAAAACCTAATTGATCCACACGGACGGGATCGAGTTAAGTAAAATTTACAAATTTACGAAAAACCCGAAATTCTAACATTCAAAAACACAATTTTTATCAAAAATTTAAAAAATAATTCAAAATCAGGAATTTGAAAATTGAAGAATTGAAGAATTGAAGAATTGAAGAATTGAAGAATTGAAGAATTGAAGAATTGAAGAATTGAAGAATTGAAGAATTGAAGAATTGAAGAATTGAAGAATTGAAGAATTGAAGAATTGAAGAATTGAAGAATTGAAGAATTGAAGAATTGAAGAATTGAAGAATTGAAGAATTGAAGAATTGAAGAATTGAAGAATTGAAGAATTGAAGAATTGAAGAATTGAAGAATTGAAGAATTGAAGAATTGAAGAATTGAAGAATTGAAGAATTGAAGAATTGAAGAATTGAAGAATTGAAGAATTGAAGAATTGAAGAATTGAAGAATTGAAGAATTGAAGAATTGAAGAATTGAAGAATTGAAGAATTGAAGAATTGAAGAATTGAAGAATTGAAGAATTGAAGAATTGAAGAATTGAAGAATTGAAGAATTGAAGAATTGAAGAATTGAAGAATTGAAGAATTGAAGAATTGAAGAATTGAAGAATTGAAGAATTGAAGAATTGAAAAATTGAAGAATTGAAGAATTGAAGAATTGAAGAATTGAAGCATTGAAGAATTGAAGAATTAAAAAATTGAAGAATTGAAGAATTGAATAATTGAAGAATTGAAGAATTGAAGAATTGAAGAATTTAAGAATTTAAGAATTTAAGAATTTATGAATTTATGAATTTAAGAATTTAAGAATTTAAGAATTTAAGAATTTAAGAATTTAAGAATTTAAGAATTTAAGAATTTAAGAATTTAAGAATTTAAGAATTTAAGAATTTAAGAATTTAAGAATTTAAGAATTTAAGAATTTAAGAATTTAAGAATTCAAGAATTTAAGTATATAAGAATTTAAGAATTTAAGAATTTAAGAATTTAAGAATTTAAGAATTTAAGAATTTAAGAATTTAAGAATTTAAGAATTTAAGAATTTAAGAATTTAAGAATTTAAGAATTTAAGAATTTAAGAATTTAAGAATTTAAGAATTTAAGAATTTAAGAATTTAAGAATTTAAGAATTTAAGAATTTAAGAATTTAAGAATTTAAGAATTTAAGAATTTAAGAATTTAAGATCAGAATTGGGTACTAAAGCCCTATGTAAATTTTTATATACAACGGTAAAAAACACGATTAAAAACCATTTCTGATCACTGTTTTTCATTTTAATGCAATTTTTTTTGACAAGACAACATTTTTTCGATGGATTAATTATGGTCCCCTTGGAACGAGCTGTCAAGTAGGAGCTTTTCTGTCAAGAAGGACCGCGAAGTTAATTTTTCAAAATTGATTTAAAAATCCATTTTAAATTCTTTGTGGTCGTACTCAGAAAAATAAGCTTTATCGCTGTAATCAATAATATCAGCAATCTAAGGTTCATTTTAGGACCCAACTGCTCGGATTGCTTGTTTTCAAATCCGTATTGGCTTATTTAAAATGTTTTGCTTGAATTTTGCTTTTTACTCAATACAAATGACTTGTCTCTTGCATGTCTGGCAGTAGATCGACAATGCGTTGTCCAAAATTAATCAAACACAGCCCCAATCTAACCTAAAAAACAAAACTGCATCACGCCAGATTACCAAAAGTCATTTTTCATGCGTGAACTTGCAGCACGGGAGGGAAAATATCTCCAAACTCGAAGAATTGAAATCGAAAAATCAAGCATCACTCCTAATGTAAACATTTACTGACGTGAGCAGGATAAACTCTTTGTTTACAAACTCAAATTGACCCAATTACATTGTTTTGCTTGAAAAACCATCCGTCAGACGATTTGCTCCCGGTAGATCCCGGAGCTAACTTGAGTTTTGTTTAGATTCGGATGAACACGGATGAACTCGAACCTAAATTAGCTCTCGCACAAGTACCGCGGTGGGCTTGACGCGGGTGCCAAATTAGCTTTGCAACGCAATTAGGTCCCTGCGGTGGAGATGCCCTAAGTGTGTAGAAATTTGCCAACACCGGTTAAGCTAAAAAAAGAGAATGAGATTCAGAGAAGCTTGTGTGTTCTGTAAAAAAATTTTTTCTTGAAAATATATTGGGACCGTGGTGTAGGGGTAAGCGTGATTGCCTCTCACCCAGTCGGCCTGGGTTCGATCCCAGACGGTCCCGGTGGCATTTTTCGAGACGAGATTTGTCTGATCACGCCTTCCGTCGGACGGGAAGTGAATGTTGGCCCCGGATTAACCTGAAAAAAGGTTAGGTCGTTAGCTCAGTCCAGGTGTAGGAGTCGTCTCCCTGGGTCCTGCCTCGGTGGAGTCGCTGGTAGGCAGTTGGACTAATAATCCAAAGGTCGTCAGTTCGAATCCCGGGGTGGATGGAAGCTAAGGTGTAAAAAGAGGTTTGCAATTGCCTCAACAATCAAGCCTTCGGACACCTAGTTTCGAGTAGGAATCTCGCAATCGAGAACGCCAAGGCAATGCTGTAGAGCGAATAATTTGATTTTTTGATATTGTTGATTTTATTGGTGAAAATTTACAGCAGTTTTCCTATTTCAAATCTCTAGTATTTCGAAAAAGCGTAGGCAAATTTCAATGCACAAAAATTATGTGTTTCAATGCTAAAATCTAGAGTATTTTTAAAGGTTCTATCCTATAAACCAAATATTCATTTTTAGCTTTTTGGATGTTTCTTGATACCTCTGATTCAAGGCGCTTTGAAAAACACTCAAAAAGCAAAAAGTCTAAATATGGTTTATAGGACTACTTAAAAAAAATCTAGAAATAATTTCTATTTTAAAGAAGTTCAAAATATGACAACAACGTGAAAAAAACATACAGTTGGAAAATATTTTAGTCTGGAAAGTTAGCTTAAACTTCATTGTATAACGGTCTAAACTTTAACGCTGTATTAATTTTGAAAAGCTCTTCTATAACTCCTTGATCTATCTGCCACTTCAGCGCCCTGCCCCTTCTTTGATGACAAATTAAATTTAGCATTAAATGTAAATTTTCAAGAACACTTCGGTAGAAATATTCATACAATTGATTTTGACGCCCCTAAATCATTTTTTTATTTTATGCTAAACGAAATTATCTAGTAATTTGTAGTTATACTTTATATTTTGGCGCCCTTTCTCTTTTAAATTCCTAATGAGGATGTTATAACTGACATTAAAAATAAGTACTATCACCGATTTCGGCGTCCCCCAAAGGGCTTGAGCCCTTGGCGGTCGTCAACTGCACCAACCCCTAGGTACG
The DNA here is from genome assembly GCF_015732765.1 of Culex quinquefasciatus. Classification (NCBI taxonomy): domain Eukaryota; kingdom Metazoa; phylum Arthropoda; class Insecta; order Diptera; family Culicidae; genus Culex; species Culex quinquefasciatus. The sequence continues at coordinate 105,648,352 of NC_051862.1, read as the reverse complement.
GCGCTGATGATGGTTGTCCAGAAATTGCTGTCCTGTGAAAGAGAAGAGAACACAAAGTATCATTTCTAAAATCAAAATGTAAATCATTTTTGTAAAGATACTCCACCTTTACAATAATTATTAAAAGTAACTTCTACAAAATGAAAGCAAACAATACTTATCTGAATAAAAACGAGAATTCCGTTGTCGAAATGACCGGATTTGACTAGTGTCTTAGAAGAAGATGGAAAAGGACGGGAACTAAGTCAGCGAAAGGGCCATATGAGAAAGCGTACATGTGTGATCAAGTCTTTTAACCTTCTAATTTGGCTTTTGACCGTCCTGGAGTCATTTGTATGTGTTAGATACGTTGCTATGCAACAGAAAGACAGTTTAGTTGTAGCGGAAAAACTGTTTATTTGCATCCGACTGGTTTGCTAGTCGGGATTGAACTGACTTGCATCAGCTGTGCAGGTCAAGGCCTGCTACATCTCCCCCTTGAGAGATGTCGTACAAATTCAGCCACCGTGGAATCCTGGACGGTCGAACGGGACGGCGTGGACCAACAGGAAGTATCGGTGTCGGCGGCTTCGGCGGCGTTACGGGCTTGTCGGCGGGTACGGCATCTTCTTCAGGCAGCACAAAGTGGTTTGTGCCAGATCCACCTTCCAGTGGATCTTCGGTTCCAGGCAGGGCCGGTGGTGCGGGACTGTCCGGAACAGGAATGTCGATCTCGATGGGAGCTTCAGGTTCTTCCTGGTCAGCTAGCAGCAACGGTCGAGCTTCTTCGACCAGGATCTCCTACGGTAGACGTTGTTGGACTTGGTCAGGAACTTTAGCATCGTAGCGAGGGCGAAACTGGTTGACGTGCGAACTCACTATCCTCTGTCTTCCTTCCAGGTCCAGCTGCACAATGTAGTTGATGGAACCTTTCCGTTCGACGACACGGCCAGGAATCCAGGACTTGGTGTTGCGCTGGTGGTACTCGGCGTAGACCAGGTCATCGTCCTTGAACTCGCGCTTGACGGCTCCATGCCGACGGTTGAACTGCTCGTTCTGCTTGTGGTTGACGGCGATCGGTGTGGCAGGAACAGGCTTCTTCAGCAGGTCCAGTGTGGTGCGCACCGGTCGTCCAAGGAATGCTTCAGCTGGAGACGTCATGTTCGGTGTGTTCCGATTGGGCGTGGAACGGTACACTAACAAGAACGTTTGCAAGTGCTCCAGTGTGGGCGAGCCTTCCCCCTCACTCAACTTCTTGAGGCCACGTTTGAGTGATTCAACGAATCGCTCCGCACGGCCGTTTGACTGCGGGTGGTAGGGCGCTGTGCGGAGATGGGTGACACCATTCGCACGGCAAAACTCCTCGAACTGCCCGCTGGTGAACTGCGTTCCGTTGTCTGAGACCAGGACGTCCGGGTTGCCGTAACGGGAACAGGTCTCACGAAGCATGTCCAGGGTTGCAGTTGCGGTTATGGCACGAGTGCGGAAGATCTCGGGCCACTTGGAGTAGGCATCCACGATGACGAAGTAGTAGTAACTATCGACTGGTCCAGCGTAGTCGATGTGGACACGTTGCCACGGCCTGTCCGGGAGAGGCCACGACTCGAGGGTCGCCTTCGTCGGGGATTTCGCTGCAGCAGCGCATGATTTGCACTGGCGAACAAACTGCACCACATCGTCGGCTACGTTCGGCCAGTAAACGTAGCTGCGGGCCAGAGACTTCATGCGGTCCATCCCTGGGTGTCCGCGATGCAGTTGGCGAATGATCCGTTTGCGGAACTTGAGGGGCACGACGATCCGATCGCCGAACATCACACAGTCGTCGACGACTTGCAGTCCATCGCGCCGAGCGAAGAACTTTCTGACGTCAGGGTCAGCAATCAGCTTGGCGCTCGCTGGCCAACTTTCGTTGAGGAAACTCACCACTTGCTGGAGAACTGGATCCTTTCGCGTCTCAGCCACGATCATCTTGTGAGTGACTGGAAGGTTGCTGATTCAGTCGTCGAGGATGGCTCTGGCTTCGGATTCGACGTAGACTGCGGCAATCACGTAATCCTCATCTGGCCGGCTTTGGGATGACATCAGCCGGGAGAGGAAATCAGCGTAGCCGAAAGCCGTCGTCGAAACGTGCTGGATGTCGAAGTCGTACAGCAGGAACGTCAAGGCCCAGCGTTGAAGACGATTCGCCGTGTAGACAGGAATGCCTTTCTTCGAGCCGAATACCTTGAGCAGCGGTTGATGATCGGTTTGCAGGAGGAAGTGGCGTCCGTACAGCATCTTGTGGAATCGCGTGACTGCGAAAACCAGGGCCAGGGCTTCCTTCTCCACTTGTCCGTAGTTCATCTCCGCCGGCGTCAGTGAGCGAGAGGCGTGTGCGATGGCCTTCACCTGACCGGACGGGAATCGGTGCATGATGACGGCGCCTAGGCCGTACTTCGATGCATCTGCTGCGACAACGATCTCCTTGGACGGGTCATAGTGGGTGAGCAGCAGATCGGAAAGCAGGATGGCCTTGAACTGCTCGAACGATTTCTGGCATTCTGCGGACCAGCGCCAGGGTGCGTCCTTCTTGAGCAGGTTGTCCAGGGGAGCCCGGAGCTGCTTCATCTGCTTTACGAACCGTCCGTAGTAGTTGATTGCGCCGAGGTAGGACCTCAGCTGCTGGACATCCTTCGGCGGCTGCATCTGGGCGATGGCCTCCGTCTTGGATGGATCGGGCCGAATGCCGTCTTTGTCCACGATGTGTCCGAGGAACTTGATCTGTGGCAGGGCGAAACGGCACTTTTCGATGCGTAAGTGAAAGCCATACTCACGCACGCGCTCAAGAACAGCGCGAAGACTGCGATCGTGATCCTCTCTGGTGCGGCCAGCGATGAGGATGTCGTCCAGGTACGTCTTGACTCCAGGAATGCCGGCAACCATGCTGTTGGTGATGCGCTGGAAGGCTCCAGGCGCCGGCTTGACTCCAGGCGGCAGTCGATTGTACTGGAAGAGGCCACGATGCGTTTTCACGATGAGCAGCTTGCGCGATTCCTCTTCGACCTCGACCTGCAGGTAGGCGTCAGACAAATCGAGATGTGTGAAGAAGTGTGCGCCAGCCAGTTCCGCGAAGAGGTCGTCGGGGTGAGGCAGCGGGTGACGGTCAGATTCAAGCGCGTTGTTCAGCCCCGTCGAGTAGTCACCGCAAATCCTGACGGAGACGTTGTCCGCCTTGCGCACGACGACTATCGGAGCTGCCCAGTCCGAGAATTGAACTGGCGAGATGATACCGTTGTCCTGGAGCCGCTGCAGTTCTGCGTCCACCTTCGGAAGAGCGGCGTACGCCACTGGTCGCTTCGGGCAGTAGGTTGGACGTGCGTCGGGCTTGAGGTACAGCTTCACCTGCGCTTTGGTGCATCTACCCAGCGTGCTTCGGAACACCTCCGGAAACTGCTGCTTGAGTTGCTCGATGACTTGGTCGGGGCGTTGGTGCACGGCGTTGACCAAGTTGTTGATCGGAATAGACCACAGATCGAAAAGATCCATCGTCTCGATGCCGAGGACGTTGAGTTCGGCGCTGTCCGAGATGAAGATGCGTCCACGCTTGGTGACGCCTCCGATGGTGATCTCGGTCTGGAACTCGGCGAGAAGGTTGAGGCTGCTTCCGGAAGCCGTGACAGCAGATTCGTCGGTGGGTCGAGCGGCTGGCTGTCCGATGCTGGTCCATGTTTCTTGCGAAATGATGGTGATGTCGGACGCCGAGTCGTGCTGGAGCTTGACTGCTGTGCCGTTGAGCTCGACCGGAACGAACTTCCGCTTGCTACCGATGTTGCAGACCGTGAAAATACCTTTCGACCTCACGTTCTCCTTGGGCTTCATCTGCTTCGAGGTGGTGGGCTTGTTGCTGGAGCAATAGCCCTCTTTGTGTCCTTGTTGCTTGCATCTGGAACAGGTGTGCGAAGCGAACGGACACTCTCGAACGTAGTGGTTGTCCCCGCACTTCCAACAGGGCGTTTTCGGGGTTTTGGTTTCCCCGAGGCAGGCTTCTTCTGGTTGCGAGACACAATGTTGACGTTGCGTGCATCCTTGTTCTCCACCATCAGCGTGTCCTGCTTCAGGTTGGCCACACGGTGGCACTCTTCCACGAGGTTCTCCAGGGTCACCCTGCTGCAGGCAGCAACGCCTGCTGCGCCAGCGTCGCCGGCGGCAGCGCCTGCTGCGGCTGCTTCGACAGCTGCGGTTTCGTCGGCTTCAAGCTTGGAGATCAGTCGGGCTCGTATGTCCGCGTCCCGTGGCGATTGGAGTCCACAGACGAACCGGAGCGCTTTGAACTGGTCCGAGGAAAGCTTGGAGAGCTGGAACGCTTCACAGTGTTTGTTCACTGTGGCAGCATAGGTCGTGAAGTCATCCGCGTCGTTCTTGGCGTACTGCAAGCACTGGTAACGGGCGTGGAAAACGGATTTCTGCCGACCGAAGAGCTTCTTGAGCTTCGCGACGGTCTGCGCCAGCGTGAAATCCCGGGGATGGTTGGGAAGAACCGTGTTGGTGTACTTTTCGTGGACGGGCGTGCTGAGCTTCCGTAGAAGCAACCTCACTCGAGCGGGTCGTCGAGG